>NW_026711878.1:0-29438 GCF_026419965.1 Kogia breviceps
CTTGCCTTCTCTTCAGCTTTTCATTTTTTTCTGTCTTGCAATGAATGGCTTTCAGGTTTGTCTCTTCCCCTAGCTTTGACTTCATTGAGGACAAGAGAACATGTCTTAGATGTATTGCATCCCTACCCTTCCCACCGATCTGTCTGTGTGGTCATTTCTATTTTGAAAAAGAGTTACCTGGATTGTCAGGTCAATTTTTGATGTAAAAGACCTCAGTGGATTCTTTTTAAAAGAACAGGTGAGAGAGGAAGGGTGGATGGGAAAGAGAAGGAGAAAAGGAAGTTGCTCAAAGTGATGCTCCCCCAATGCACATGAAAGGCCTTAGAAGGGATGCTTACTTCCAGCACCTCTGTAGATGCAGCCTCCTGTCAAAGGGAATCTACTTAACAGACTAACCATTTTTCTCCTCCATATCAGAAGTTCATCTAATTCATGAACTGTCAATGTTTAAAATAGGAGACTCTTAGGAGACACTCGGGAAAAGCAGAATGGGAGAAGAATCCAGACTTTTAAGCCAAACTTTCCAAATCCTGGTTCCCCCACTTAGCAGTGATGTGACTTTAGATAAGTCACAGTTTCCTTATATGCAAAATGATAAAATACGACCTCCTCTCGGGGTAGTTATGAGGCTGAGAGAGGACATAGGAAACAATCAGTAAAGGGCACTATTTCTAACTAAGGAAACTGAGATTCAGGGAAATGAGCCAGCTTGTCCCAAGCACACATGATGCCAGCAGTGGCAACAGGACAATAGGCACAATGACTCATACTGTTACCAGTTAATTTTTATTGAGCATTTATTAGGTGCCAGGTGCCATACTAAAAACTTCACAGTATTACTCACAACAGTCCTTTGAGGTGGGTATTTTCATTTTTTCCTTTCTGGAGATGTGGAAATAGCCACTTAGAGATAAAATAACTTGCCCAGGAGGATCATAAAGGGCTACAGCTGAGAGACAGACTCAGCCAGGCTGATGTTACATCTCAACACTGTACTTCCACTGCCCAAACTAGTGCTCTCTCCTCCATCCTATCAATCCAGGTCCAGGCTAAGCAGCAGATCTGACTGAGCCTTGCTGATTAATGGCAGGTTCCAGGAGCCTCTGATGTGGGCCAGCGGATTTATCATCTACAATGCCACGTGTGAGGTGGGCGTGATGTCTTGTGCCAGGCCCCCCACTGTCACTGACAGAACCCTAATCCGCACCCCTGTGTGATTTTGTAGGACTGAGCCCTCGGGGCGGAGATTACTCACTTCTGGAGGAACTTGCATGTGGTCAGCAGGACTCTACTTAAGGCCATTAATTCCCCTTCAGGAGCCATACAACACCCATTAGCTGGTAATATTGCTCAATCCTTATCCGACTAAACTGAGTTAAACCTCAGACACTGAGGAGAAAAATCTCCATCCCTGGCTGATGAACAATCCTCTCACCCTCACTGAGCCAGATAATGAGTAAATCAGGTGGCTCATGTTCCTGGGTCCCCAAATAAGGAAATACAGAGAAAGCGTGTCACCAACATTAATCAGCTGAAGGTCATCTGATCATCTCTAGAAGTCCCTCCTAAAGGATGACATTCATATGGTCCCTCAGCTTTCACTTCCCTCTTCTCTAATAGTAAAAAGGGGGAAAAATCCCACAGCTCTTTAGCAAAAGAATTATCCACATTTTGCACATGTAATAATCACAATAAAAATGCCCTCAAAATACAGAGATTTTTCTATGTACCATAGACACTGTGGCTTTTTAAGAAGAGTTCCAGAGCTACACTTTTAGAGATGGAGGGTGTTTTCCTCAGAAATGAGAAGGTATTTAAGGTTTACCTTTTGAGCCCTAGGCTGAATCTGTGAGCCCCACCCAGGGCAGTAAGCAGCGTGCTGCGGTGAAGTGATTGTGCTGCAGATATGGGGATGTGGGACTGTAGGTCTGACCGGTCCCTTCTGCCCCTTCCCTCCCTGTCTTGAGGACACCACACATCATTTCACTGCCTAAACACAGTGGGGAGGATATTAATGGCATTTATGTTAAAAATAAGAAGGCCTCTCTGTGAGACTCTTTCAGTGAAAGCACTTTTATCTTAGAAAGCTGTGAGCAGCTGAGGCAGGATGGGAAACGTCTTGCCAGGAATCATTCAGTGGGAGTCTTGCACCCTTGCTTGCCAAGGCCATTCTTGTTTGAGCAAAGCCCAAAGCAACTTAAAAAAGAGTGTTAGGTGTAAATACCAAAAAGGGATTCAGAAAATCCAAACTCATGGAATTAGTTTACTTTTCAGGAGAGGAGATGGCATAAACAATAGGTTAAATAATAGGGTTGTGCTTTTTTTCAATGTATCACTCTAATAACTAAACAGTTGATAAAAAAGGAATCACAAGAAGACTTTCTCTCTTTTGGACATTAATTGTACTACTGGTTCTCAGTGAGAGTGAGAGAAGAGGGGGGGGGGGAGAGAGAGAGAGAGAGAGAGAGAGGATTGTTACCAAAACCATCTAGAGAATCTCTTCAAAATATGCATACTCATTTTTGCTCTTTCCTTGCCCATTTATCCTGAGATGTAGCCCTGGACGCCTAGGGAGCATTCTCATAGCTATATATGAGGCGTGGGATTTGGGAACGCTCCCCCAAGGGGTTCTGAAATGCTATCTCCCACTCCCTCTTCTTAAGACCTACTGAACGAGAGCATGGTGGAGCTGGTGAGTGTAAGAAAGAGGAAGTTCCCTTTGACCCCCATAGCACACAGTGACTTTCAGTAGCCTACCTTTCACAGTTAGGTCCAGCGTAGTTTTCTTTACAAATACACCGAACAGCTCCATGTTTCCTATAGCAGGATTCTGCAAAACTGGAATTGAAAGAGAATATTAGAAGTCAATTCCATACATCACTGAAGAGACTGTCTTAACTTTTGATTTTGATTAGATCATCTCTACCTCGGTCCCCTCAAGTTCAAATGGGTGCAATAATTTGCTTCAGTTAAATTAAATCTTCCTCCTTTCAGGAGAGTTCAGACTATCAGGCTCAGACAGAAAGTGACACACCACTGGTGACACCATTTCCCATGTCTACCTCATTTATTTTTCCATAGAGGCACTTTACTATTTTTACTTGAAACAGTGGGAATTTCCAGAACATCAGGTATACGTGTATGTGTGTGTGTATAAATATATATGTATATATTTTTTAATGCAAGTGTAAAACACATATCCTAAAGTTAGAGTAAAATAAGTAAATTTTACCTGTGATTTTAGATTTCTATGAGAATTTTGTCTTATTCCTACCACTTTCTGTGTATTCACTTGAAAGTTTCCCTCTTTTTTTCTGCACTAGCTCTCTTTCACTCTTCAAGGTCATGAACCAATTCTAAACTCTGCTTTATAATCTCCACAAAACCTCAATTTCTTTCATGTGTGCCTTAAAGATTGGGAATAAAGGGTGCAGGGACTGGCTCAGCTGATGAAAGTCATAAAGCAAGTACTCAAGCAAGAAATAGGACCCATAGTAAAAGGATTCTAGTTCATGAAACCCACTCTCTTGATTCTTCTTTTTTTTTGATAATAAAAATTAGGACACGGGACAGAAAACAAATAAATATATTGTTTCAGCAGAATAAATAACTATCTTAACTATGAAGGCAAGGGAAATGGAATATTGTTCTCCATATGTTTTGAAAATTCTACCTACACTGACACATGAATCCATCCCCATGAGGGGGGTGTACAAAATTTTTAAGACTTTTAAATTAGTTTTGGCTTAGGTACTGTACAATCCATGGAGCGTGACCTGCTGTTCTCACATTCCTTCATGTATCAGCAAAGACCTAACGGTCTTTGGAGGAAAACAAATGGATATGCTTGCTTTGTGTGAAAATATTTCTAAAATCAATCAGAAAACAATATGTGCTTCTCAGTGAAAGGCAGTATACACAATTTATTTTCTCTAACAGTTTGCTTAAAAGCATTCCAATGAATTACATTTCTTTGGCATTTACCCTTTATTTTGCTTGTTCCTATTCCTCAGCCTACGTAAAGAAACACTATCAGTTAAGTGTCCAGAACATGAACAAACCCACATGCATGTTTCTTTGAAGATGTTCCGCCCAGCAGCCCACCCATGGCTTGAAGGAATGAAATATCTGCCTGGAGTTGCCTGCTTTGAGCTAATGTCCTACAGTTTCAAACAGATGACATTTTCCTTGTTTGGAGCAATTATTAGTAGACATGGAGGATGTCTGGCCAACCCTAAAATAAATAAATGAGCTTTGTGCAAATGGTCCCTGGGAATAGCTGTGTGACTATTGGTCTTGGTAGAGGGAGACTCAGAGGCAGTAGAGCCACTGAGGGTTCCTTTTCCGTTTTCCATCAGCATTAATTGTTTATATTTTGCTTAGGCTAAAGTCTGTTTTGGGCTAGGGAAATGAAAACACTGCACCTTTCTCAGCCAACACTAATAACCCTGGTGCCCTCTCCAAGTGGAAGGGAGTCTTTTGTTCTTGGAAAACCCTCGGGGAACTTAAAGGAAAATAGACTCAGCACTCTTTGTTTGCAAAACTCCCTCAAGCATCACTTCCTTGCCTTCTAATGTGGCTATTGTTAATAGCTGGAGATCCAAATCCTGGGTCTGTAGGCTCAACTTGCATATCTTTCAAAGTGTAATTCAGATTCCATGCTTGGTGCCTAAAAGTCCTGGCACTTTGATTTTTTATAGAAAGTAGAAATATTAATTTTAAGAAAAGCTGAAAGAGGCAGTGGAGAGTTTGATTTTTTATGATATTTGATTAGTATTTGAGATTAGTTAACTCAGTCAATAATAAGGCCAGATCAAAGACTAGCACTTTATAGGATCCAGGCAAATCAGTCCTGTTCTATGATCACACACTATCCCCCCACCCCACCACCCCACCCCACCCCACCCCCGCTTTCTGTATCCAGTTCTCTCCCCCAAGGGATTCAGGAAGTAGAACTATTGCCACTACAGAGAAAGCAGGTCTCTTCCACCCTTCCCAATTCCTCCACACTCCCACATAATGTTCTTTACTTATCGGTCATATATTTTTGCTTTTGTGTTAATCTTCAGCAGGTTTTTCCACCTCAAATCTGTCCTGTAGAGCAGGAGTCCCCAACCCCCAGGCCAAGGACCAGTACTGGCCGCAGAGCAGGAGGTGAGCAGCGAAGCTTCATTTGCCACTCCCATCGCTGGCGTTACTGCCTGAACCATCCCCCCACCCCCACCCCCGGCCCCTTCCATGGAAGAATTGTCCTCCACGAAAGCAGTCCCTGGTGCCCAAAAGTTTGGGAACCACTGCTCTAGAGACTTCAGCTTTCACATCTGTGAATATGTACTTAACTGCACAGCCTGTTCCCTAAGTCCCTCAATTGCTCTTTTTGAACCTGGATCCACTCACACAAGCAGAGAAAAGAACATGGGTGGAAATGGTGATTCTTGTTGCCTATGGAAACTACCTGTGTTTCCTCTTTCCAAACAAGAAGCTCAATACCTGACTGGCAAGTTTCTGCTTCTTTTATCTGAAAGAGTTAACAGTCTTCAGAAGAGCTTCTTGATGAACTAAGATACTGGATAATCTGGCTCAAAGGCAGAAAGGTCATTTGCTTTAGAAGCTTCAAAATATTGCTGTAATTTCATCTATTTTAATGAAGACAGGAGTTTTTAACTGCTTTATTCACAACTGTGACCAACAACCAGTACTTGACTGGCACATAATAAGTGCTTCATTAATATTTGTTGATTTTATGTAAACAAGACTTCTCAGCCCATAGGAATGAGGCTCCAGAAGACATATCTCAAGAAATTAATGTCCTATAATTTAGATAAGGAAGTCTTGTCATATGAATGGTGCAAAAAGTACAAAAGTCAGACAATACAATGAAGAATTTGGGATTACCTTTCTAATTCATCTGGTAGTTTCTAAAGAAACTGCAGCTCTAAGCTTATAAAGCTGCTTTGAGCAGATGGTACTATATAACATCTTTGTTTATATGGGAGAATGAGTGAAACCTGTTATTAGAAAGTTGGAGGTTAATATATTTAACAAAATAACTATACCATGGTAAGGGAGCAGCATGCTAAACACCTCATCAGATATGGTTAAGACTCATGTTTTAGAGCAGAATATATATATTTTTAACATCTTTATTGGAGTATAATTGCTTTACTATGTTGTGTTTGTTTCTGCTGTGTAACAAAGTGAATCAGCTATACGTATGTATACATATATCCCCCAAACCCCTCCCTCTTGTGTCTCACTCCCACCCTCCCTATCCCACCCTTCTAGGTGGTCACAAAGCACCAAGCTGATCTCCTTGTGCTCTGCGGCTGCTTCCCACTAGCTATCTGTTTTACATTTGGTAGTGTATATATGTCCATGCCACTCTCTCACTTCATCCCAGCTTACCCTTAACCCCTCCCCATGTCCTCAAGTCCATTCTCTACTTTAGAGCAGAATATTAATGAACAATTAAAGAATATACCTAGATGAGGCAAAGGGAGCTCATAAATCAGGACACACTTGAATGAAAATAACAGAATACAATGTTGTTTTCCACTCTCACTCTCAGTACCATCCATTTTGCACACATTATTAATACCAATGGACATGAAAAATCACAAAGCAAAGGCTGAGACAGTTTAATGGTTTCTAAAGAAAGATGGAACTGTAAAACATCTGACTTCTTCACTGACTCTCAGACTCATCAGAGGATTTGAACAAATCACAAGCTATTAGGTGAAATGTTAGGTGGTACTGGTGTTCAATTAAGGGAAAAAACATTAGGGGGAAATTTGGTTGTCATTTCTTTTCTCTTTATAAGAAAGTATGTGTGATGATATCACTTACACGTGGAATCTAAAATATGACACAAATGAACTTATCTACAAAACAGAAACAGACTCATAGACATAGAGAACAGACTTGTGGCAGCCAAGGGGGAGGGAGGGATGGATTGGGAGTTTGGGATTAGCAGATACAAACTATTATATATAGAATGGATAAACAGTTCCTATTGTATAGCACAGGGAACTATATTCAATATCCTGTATTAAACCATAATAGAAAAGAAGAAAAAAGAAAGTGTGTGTGTGTGTGTGTGTGTGTGTGTGTTTGTGCGTCAGGCCTTTTAAAAATTATTTTATATGCATTATTTAATTTTTACTACAACTATCAAGCAAATATTACATCCAAACACTTAGAAGAGTGCCTGACATAGAGTATGCAAAATGCGTTAGAAAAAATATAAAGTATGTGTTCAGTAAAGCCAACATCTACATACACCTTTCTATGTGTGAGGCACCAACCCAAGTGCTCCACACATGCTATCCTAATCCAACTTTGTGAGGCAGATCCTTACACCAACTTTTATTTACTAAGGAAAAAACTGAGATCCAGAGCAGGTTAAAGGAATCAACAAATGAAGCTAACATCTGAATCTAGTTTCCTTGACCTGAAATCTCATGGAAAGTGAGACATAGAGAGAAGGGACTTCGTCTAAAATAACACAGCTATAATGTGCCAAGGCAGAGATATGAACCTAGATTTTTTACTCTTTCCACCTGTGGGATAATAAAAATATATATATTTGAGTTTTGTCTTGGTTTCTGGTACAGAGGTCCTAAAATCCATGGGATTTCTTAGTCACATGACTGTCTTTTGTTATTCGTAATGAGTCCCTTTCAATTTTTCAATTGTATCTTTTTTTTTTTAAGGCTTTTTTTTTTTCACCAGTGATGAACCATGCCCCCTGCAGTGGAAGCGAGGATTCTTAACCACTGGACCACCAGGGAAGTCCCAACGGTCTTTGAGTTTATGTTAATGAGGTGACTTGATGGGTCCCTCAGTAGCTTCAGGATGTGGGCTGGTCTGTGGGAGGAACCTACTACCATAGTAGGGTTCCTGTAGTAGTGTTGGAATTTTCAACCCCATCCCTCCCTCCACCTCAAGGAAGGGGGGCGGGGCTGAAGATTGAGTTCAATCACCAATAATCAATCATGACTATAATGAAACTTGGATAAAGCTCAGAACAACAAGGTTTGGGGAGCTTCTGGGTTGGTGAACACACAGATTTGCTGAGGGGTGGTGCACCTGGAGAGCAATTGCACAGAGGCTCTGCTGCCTCCCATCTCCCTGTCCATACCATGTCCCTGAGTCTCTTACATTTGGCTGGTCCTGAGTTGTATCCTTTGTAATAAAACTATTTGTAAGTACAGTGCTTTCCTGAGTTCTGTGAGTCATCGTAGAGAATTATCAAACTTGGAGAGGCATTGAAGGGACCCCTGAATCTGTACTTAGCTGGGCAGAAATGTGAGTAGCCTGGGACCCCCCCAAATGGAGCAGGGGAAACACTACCACTGAAAGTGACGAATTATAATGTCTGTTGGCATCACCAGTTGTGATCTCTCCAGGTCAAGGGATGGCCAAGAAAAGATGAGACTAGCCTTGATTATAAAACGTGGGAAGCTTCATTGACTTCTGTGATGTGCCCCGTACCCTACCCCCGGTATTTAGGGAACAGAGTCATCACCTATGCTGCAGTGCTTAAGCTTTCCTGAAAGTGGATTTAGGCTAGAAAACTTTCCTATATCTCTCCAGTCTCATTGCAACATGAGATACTCAATTGTGACTGTGGAAAAACCTTAGAACTCTGTATAGGGAGAAAAAAAGAAAGAAAAACTAAGCGGATAAGTGGTAGAAGAGACCATCTTCCTTTAAGACTTACTTGGCAACATGAGGCAGGGGGCAGGCACACGGCTCGCAGACGCGGGGTGCTCCCCTGATGGCATCTCCGATATAACCATCTAGACATTTCTCACAGTGCTCGCCTGTTGTGTTCCGCTGGCAGTGCTGTAAGACAAAAGATAAGAAAACTGACAAGGACACAGTAAGAAACTTTATACACAGCAAATCTGGGAATCAAGCAGTAGTTCAAGCAAAGGGGATGTCAGGCCTGACAAAATAGATGGTGTGCAACGGTCCTGGTCAGCACAAAGGAGCCACGCTGGCCCCAGTCAGTGCTACAAAGTGCGGACAATGGGGATGACCTCTGCGTGTGCACTAGCAGCCTGGGGACTCTCTTTAGAGTTTGTGTGAAGAGGGGATTATTCTTCAGTTACTCATTTCAATTCAGAATGATAATCAGAATGATCAAACTCTGGATATCCTAGAGGCATCAGTTACTGACTTGGAATAAATATGAAATGAAAAAACAAATACGCCCGGGTAAGCACCAGCGGGAACACTTTAAGAATTTATGGGCTTGGGACTTCCCTGGTGGCCCAGTGGTTAAGAATCTGCCTGCCGATGCAGGGGACACAGGTTCGTTCCCTGGTCGGGAAGGATCCCACATGCCGCGGAGCAGCTAAGCCTGTGTGCCACAACTACTGAGCCCACATGCTGCAACTACTGAACCCGTGTGCTTAGAGCCCATGCTCCACAACAAGAGAAGCCACTGCAATGAGAAGCCCATGCACTGCAGTGAAGAGTAGCCCCCGCTCGCTGCAACTAGAGGAAGCCCGTGCACAGCAATGAAGACCCAACGTAGCCAAAAATAAAATAAATAAATATATTTTAAAAAATGTATGGGCTTGGAAGAACAAAATGTGTCCGAATAAAGCATAAATGGAGTAGAAGGTAGATAAAGAATATTCTGCTAATGGGTTGAGATCTTGGATAATGATATACAAAAAATAGTAAGCAGGTTTATTGTGTGATTTTTCCATTTGTGGTGGGGATAATTGGATAAAAAGCATAAAACAGTTGATTCTTTTGCCTAGAATGTCTGTTTATCATTCAAGATCTGCACCAGGCCTTGAGAGCTTCAGGATTCCTTCCTGATGCCCCCCTCCCCGATCCTTCTCTCCTTCCATTGCCCACATTGTACTGTTATCATCTACTCCGAGCTTCAGCAGCGTTTCCCTCTACACTGCATCTCTCAGCATTGTACTGCCATCAACTTGAATGGAATCTGTACTCAGCAGCTGTTTGTTGAGCTGATGGATTAATTTCACACTAGTCCTCTGGAAGAGTCAGTGATGCTAGTCTACTGACATTTTCTCCAACCGGACATGACTGGATTGAACAAGGCAATGCCAGTAGCACTACGATATTTTCAAAGATTAAAAGAAGACATCTATATTCACCAGAGTGTATAAAGTTTGAATAGGCTTTCCAGTGAAAAATTGTACTGTTAGAATTAGAACGCCATTGAAGAGGCACCCTCTTGTTTGAACAATTCCCTTAGTAACATCTATGCATGAGAACTTCAACAGATAACTTTTTTTAAACAGGGATCTGTGGAGGAATCTTGGGGAAGGCAAGACAGAGTGACTGTAAACTTAACTCTGTTCTATGTTGAGGTTCAAAATAATAGTGAGGTCCTGCTCAAAACATTTTATCTGGATTAACTAATTTAATTCTCACAATAATTCTAAGGTAAGTTACTATTTTTTCCCCATTTTAAAAATGAATAGAGACACAGGGAGGTTAAGTAAATTGTCCAGTGTCACACAGAGGTAGGTGTGTCTCAAAAGTGAGATCTGAACTCAGGCAATCTGGCTCCAGAGGTTAGGCTGGAAACTACCGTATTATACGGCTTCTCCAGTGTGTTAGAGAAAAGGCTTCTTTCCCAAAAATGTCATAAAATGACTGCATTAGAAAGTGTCAGACTGTTTTACTAACAGTTTGAGCTTCATATCAAGAACAACACACGAGACAAAAGGGAGGAATTCTGATGTGGGCCACAGCTATCATGGTTGAATGCTCTTTGGGCATTTGATCTGCCATTAGATGTGGACAGTTTCTGGGTCCCGATTAGAATTACATTAACAGAATAGAATTATTGATAAGAGGTTAGTTCAGACCACCTGACAGAAGAGAAACTGAAGAATAAAGTATGATGTGCAGACAACAGGATGTTAACATTTCCCTCACTGTTCTTTTTTTTTTTTTGCGGTACGCGGGCCCCTCACTGTTGTGGCCTCTCCCGTGGCGGAGCATAGGCTTCGGACGCGCAGGCCCAGCGGCCACGGCTCACGGGCCCAGCTGCTCTGCGGCATGTGGGATCTTCCCAGACCGGGGCACGACCCCGCACCCCCTGCATCGGCAGGCAGACTCTCAACACTGCGCCACCAGGGAAGCCCTCCCTCACTGCTCTTAATGCTGTATCAAGTGCTAAGTCAACCTTCAGTAAATGTTTTGTTGGAAAGAAAAATGAAGGAAAAAGTGGAAAAGGGTGAATTAGCATCTGGGAGCAAGTAAAGGAAATTAACATGCACCCAAAGTCAGCTCAAAATTGGTGGCAATCTCTCATCCCAGGGAAAACCAACGAGCCTTATCCGCCTACCAGGTATCTAAGCCATAAGCAATCTGTCAGGGCAGCTCTAGACTGGGGTCAAACTTGTCTGAGTCCTTGCTGGACAGATGAAGCCTATCTATGCAGAAGAAAACAAGCATGTTGTAAGATGTTAGACCACTCTTCATGCCTGAAGAGCCCATTTAGCTGCAAAAATGAGCCAATTCTCAATTCTGTCACCTTACGACTCGACTCGATGGATGCTTTAGATTCTTGTCAGGGCACTAATTCTTCCAGGGCAGCCACAGGGGAGCAATTACCCTCAAGGGCAAAAAGCCTCCAAATCACTATGACCTCTAAACACTCAAGAGTGCAAACACTGACTCTTGTCATCTGCCTTCTTTTAAAGACTTAGTTATGAAATTCCCTAAAAGGTAACTGATGCACATTCTGGGAGATTGGCAGGGATAGTGCTTGCAGCAAGGACAGAGTTCCCTAGGCTCCTCCATTTTCTAGCCGGTTGACCTTGAGCAAGTCACTCGACTTTTCTGAGTCTCTCTGTCTGTAAAACGAGGATCTAGCTGAGACGGTCTATAAGGTTTCTTCTAGCTCTGAAAATCTTTTACTCTGAGATTGCAAACATCCTTTACCTTCATTGCTCTGCCATTTAAAAAACAGAAAGGAAAAAATGACAACAATAAATAGTATGCTGTTGTTGGAGTGGGGTACAAATTTATTTAATAAATCTGACCCCCACTTAAAAATGAAAAAAGCATTCTGAATTTTTGGCCAGTGATTAATAAAGCTACATCTAGATAATCAATTGCACGTTAGTGTCAGGAATGACATTTGGGGCACCAGCTGTGTCTCCTTCAAGTGAAAAATGGAGTCTCTTGACGATGGGGCCACAGCACCAGTATAATGTGGGAAGAAAGCTAAAAGGATCAGGTTAGTGGCTAGTCACAGGCCTTCATGCGTGACTACAGTCTATCTAGACCCTGTGGTTCTCAAAATATGTCCAGGGAAGTTAAAAACTATTCTCATACTAATACTAAGGTTTTATTTCCTCTTTTGCACTCTCATTTCTCATGTGTGTAAGGTGGGGTTTTCCTGAGGCTACACAACAAGGAGATTATCACCACAGATAGGATGCAGAGGCAGATATGACATCCAGCTGCCTTCCATTAAGCCAGACAATGAACCTATTTTCAATTTGTAAAATATGTTTATATTTTTTAAAACATACTGTTTATGTTAACATGTAATGGGTTTACTATTGTTTTCAAATAGATTAATAAGAAAATATTATAAAAATTTTCCCTTTTAAAGTTCAAATGCAGTCAACATGAACAGGTATAATCCACATAAACAAAAGCTCTTTGGCACCTTGAGTGATTCTAATGAGTGTAAAGGGCTCAAGAGACAAAAAAAAGTTTGAGAACTGCTGCTCTGTCTAGATCAGAGCTTCTCGTACCTGTGTGCAAAGAATGCACTGGGGGATTTTGTGAAAATGCAGATTCTGTTCAGGGTGCCTGAGTTGGAGCTGGGTTTCTGCATTTCTAACAAGCTCCCAAGTATCACCAGTGCTGTTGGTCTAGACTACACTTGAGAAGCAAGGGTCTAGATGGAAACACCTCATGTCGGTAGCACTGTTTGCTAGATATACACGGCCCAAGCCAAAGGCTCTAGAATAACAAGACAGTGCATTTTACTGCAATAAAGGGGACCCCAGTCTCAAATTATATATATAAAGATTTTTGCTTCTAAGTTAATTTGTTATTCATTCACTTAAACCTGGATTAAGCTGATATCATGACAGACAATGAGCTGTGACGGTTACTAAAATGAAGAAGACCCAGTTCTGCCTTTGAATAACTCACTTTGAGTAAGTTGTGATAAAAACAGAGAGGTAAACAGAGAAGAATATAGTGTGCTAGGTGCTATGACTCTGCTATGGGTCAGAAAGAAGGGAAAGGGTCTACTCTTCCTGAGAAAGCTAGACAAGACTTATTGAAGTGGTGACATTTGAACTAGGCCTTGAAGGATAAGCAAGAAATCCCAGGCAGAGAATAGGGAAACACAAGTTCAGACACAGAGAGTGAAAGTATAGAGTTAGTTTAGGTGGCAGAGAGAAGCTCAGTGGGTCTGGAATAGAAATCCTTGAAGGATTTTAGAAAGGGGGATGCCCTTGATTAGGTTGTGTTTTTTAAAGATGTTTCCATTGCTTGTGAGGAAGGACAGATTAGGGGGAGGAGAGTCTGGAGCAGGGCATAATGAGTAGTTGGGAAGCCTGCACTAGTGGTCAGGGAGGGATACTGTGGGCATGAATTAAGACAGTGGGATGGCACAGAACAGAGGAGGCCCTCTCCTAGGTTGAACTGGCAGGATTTGGTGTTCAGCTGAATACTGGTGAAGAGAAAAGGCAGTTGATGAAGCATCTGGGACATCGAAGCATGAGGGATTGGTAGAATGGTGCTGTCATTAATTGAGGTGGGGAATACAAGAGGAGCAACATGTTCAGGGTTGAGAAAAGAAGGAAAAAAACAATGTATAGAGAACTTATTATCTGCATTTGGTTCCCATCTCATACTCTTACATTGGGGGCACAAAGCAACAGAGGACTCCACTGAACTAGCCTTCCTAAAATCCTTTGCACACAAATTTTATGACTTTATGTCAAAACTTTAGCTAACATGGAACCCACATCAACCACTCTTTGTCAAAATTTGTTTTTCCAAGCTTGCAACAGATTGAAAATTGTCAAAATTTTAATGTAAGAATTATGCACTTGATTTAGGATACCAATTTTATAGTTGCAAGTAAAAACAGGAAAAAGAATGACTTATTACTCAATTTCCTCCTTTCTGTTGGACATCTGATAAGGGTGTTGCTTTATATATCACACATGCTTAGTCTTAAAGGGACTTACATTGGTTGATTTTGGCTTAAATGCACATAAAGGACAGTTTGAAAATCAGGAGAAAAATGCTAGTGTCTACAAGAAATTACAGATGTAATACCTTTGCTTTCCTGAATTAGGTTTTAATTAGGCTTTGACGAGTAATAAAAAATTCCTTAGCCTTCAATATGTTGAATGACTTCCCTTTCTCCATTGTGCTCTTAGGGTGGGGGTAGAAGTCCATTAAATATCAATATCTTTTTAATTATAAAATTACTACAGGCAGTTGTAGAACACTTGGGCAGGTATACTATAAAGTGAAAAGAAGAAAATAAAAGTCCATCCACATTTCTACCAGCCAGATGTGAATCCTTAACAGCTTGATGGTTTTCTTTCTAGATTTCAATTATGTTTTGCAGTTATTTACTGGTTTCAAATCCAAATCTTTTCATTCAGATTTAGATTTTTTCCTGAAATGCTGGCACAGACGTCAAAATCTTTTAATTTTTTTTCTTTGATTGTCACTGAGCAGGTGGGGGTCTCTGCATGTGTTTCTAAAGCGCCCCTGGTCCTGTACTTTGAACTTCATTATGTTGATCACGTCCACAAGCATCCACAAGCATTTTCAAGTAGGTGTTCTGTCCCTACAGCCCTTCAGTCCACACAGTGGAAAGCACTTAATCCAGATCCTAGAATAGTGTCAGGCACATAAGTGGTACTCAAAAAATGCTTATTTGTTAAGTGGATAAATGAAATCAACAGATAAACCAATGCTTAATCAAAAGGAACCCGAGGAGCTTGTGCCAGTGGTGAACTTCAAGTCAGATTTTCTCCACTCTAGTTCTGGTCAGTGGGCTCCATGCTTTCTCCTAATGATGAAGCACCAGTTCTTTAGATGGTAACTGGCCTTGGTCATGGTCACTTCTTGGTTCTCTGTACCTACCCTCTGGATTGGAGGATAAACTATAGGTTATCAGTGACCTGGCATTCCTATCACTAGCCATCTGTCTGCTTCTGTTTGTTTCTACACCTTAAATCCTTTCTCATGCCTCTTTTGGGAGCTTTCCTAGAGAGTCTGCCATGCCCACTGGAGTTGCCTGGCCTTTAAGTCTCTGCCTAGCTGACTCTACTGAGAACCCTGCCCAATGCCCCCCCATTCTGATAAGATGCAAAGTGGCCCTTTGGAAAGACAACCAATGCATAATGGATTTCATTAGTTAATCCACTTTTCACTTAGCCACCTTTCTGCACTTGGAGAGTTGGCATTCCTCTTGTGAAGAAATCTCTTAAGATTTTTTGGTATGTCTGAAATGGTAGCATAACTTTGTTTACTCTATATATCTTGTCAAATGGCTTAGTTCCTTAAAATCAGTCTGTAAAATATAAGGTCCAATTGAAATTGATCATGGGAATGGAGGAAGAATTAGAAACAAAGAGGGGAACCTAAGACAGAGGCATTACAAGCCTTCAAAATAAAACAAAATGAAATAAAAGAAGGCCATTTATTTTTGGTTGCTTATGGAAGATGGGAGAAACGAGTTAGTCCAGGCAAACTGTAAGAACTGATTGAAACTCTGGTGCCCACAGTGAATTGCAAGGTGTTCAGGTGGAGCCGCTGTGTCTTCTCTGGCTCCCTGAACGATGACAAGGAGCTGGGGCTACAGGGCAGGAGCTGAGAAGTAAGATGGCTATTTTCTTTCTTTTTTTTTTTTTTTTTAATGTTCTATCTTGGAACAAAGTAATTGCAGGAAGATCAGCAACTTCCCTGAGTGTGCATATAAATGTTTATACCCTAGCCCGTCCCCAAACTTTTATTAGAACTTCGTATGCCCCAGGAGCTATGAAGGAATCACATGATGACTGCCCCCTTCAGAAGTTCAAGTCCAGGTCAAAGATAAAACCATGATAGCACTTATTCTGACCAGGTCATTGTAACAAACAGTAGTTTTGTCATAGCCCTCCATAGGCACTAGCAGGAGGGACATTTTTCCCCTTAATTTATTTCAGTCTTCCATCTTACTGACTGCCTAACAGCAGCTGATGGGCTGGTCAGTCCCTGCTGTCTTATATTTAAATAAACCAGATGACAAAGAGCCTTTAATTGGTCAAATTATCAGAGATGTACATTATTAGTTCAAGTGCATCCATGGGATTTTCTTTTCAAATGTCAGTGGGATTAAAATAACAGGAAACCGGAGATGGAAGCATTAGAAAGGGGTAGACTTTGGCAGCTGTGGGTGCCTACATTGCTACAGAGGACATCCTGGATGTAATGGTTATTTAAGAAGATGGGGGAAGGGGAAAACAGAAACGCCAGGACTAAACAAACACTACAAAGAGTTAGCAACATTTAGTGTTTGCAACTTAATTCTGTCCCTAGAAAAATGTGAATTGTTAGGTTTAAAATAAATGGAAACGTTCCAATTTGCATCTTAATGTAATACATGAGTAAAATAACACCTTCAAGTACACACCTTGAAGACCACTTATAATCAAAATTATCTGCTTAATACAGACAATTATGCTAATTTTGAGGTAGGTAGGTATATTTAAGTATTCTTGCAGTTTATGCAAAAACATTCTTGCAGTTTTGGAAAGCCTCTTTGCCTCATGGGAACTTCTACTATTATACTGCTGTGTAATAGTATCGTTCATGAAGGAAAACATGATCTTAGAGCGTAAGTCTTTAAAAACGCCTCCTACGACCTCTACTGAAATCACTTCTGGTAAATATTTCAATTCCCATTTTCACTAGGTTGTCAGTCCCTTTAGTGAAAATGGTAAATACGTAGCACGTACTTTTGCTAAAAGGTTTCTCATTCTCCTTCATAAATCTCTATCATGTTTCACTGTCTATTGGAAAATTCATTTCAGTTAAGGAAAAAAAAATTCTTTGGGGGCTTGATTACAGAGTTACAAAGACCATAACGCCAAAGCTTTCATTTTTATTAGCTATTTGGTTTAAACCTTTTTTTTCTTTTTTAAAACAAATTTTAATCTATAGACCTGACTATTCTTAAGTTGTAAAATAGGCTATGAAACAACTGTTTTATTCTCCTGGTCTATGTGGAGTGAAGCCAAACATATGGCAAACTGTACTATTACAGAGGAATTTGGATGGATGATTTCCTCCTCTATTTTCAAGCCCATCACCAATGCCCGTTAGCAGGAAACCAGCTGCCGAGGGTGGTGGGGCAGTTACTGCTAGGGACACACGCACATTCAGACATACACTTTGGTGACCACTTACAGTCATACGCAGTTTATATGAGGTGTTTTACAGAAAAAGTGAAGGGTACAAAGAAAGCTTGATTAGCAGTTTGTTCCTACGTAGCTCAAACATCCAGGAAGAATATTTTTTTCCCCACTTAAGATGCAAAAGGCTCAATGCAATATGTGAGAAGTGATAGATGACCCCGACTTACCACACAGAGTCCAGAGCCATCCAAGCACTCGTTGGAATTACCATTACAGTCACAGGGCAAACATTCTCCCGACTGGGCAAAAAAGAATCCTGTGTCGCATTTCTGAAACAGACACAACAGAAGCATCTTCATGACCGAAAAGATCAATTTTGGCCAACATTTTCTGCGAGGAGTAAGAGGAGCTGATTGGTAAATGATCTAAATATTTCTTTACAGAACATACTAACATGAACTATTTATACTACCATTCAATGATGTATATCCAATTTTCTTTATGTATCTTTTCTGCCTCTTTTTTCACTTTTTTTGGGGGGGGCGGGGAGGGCCAGCGGGCGGGAGTTCCTGCAGAGGTTGGCCGACCAGCCACAGCCCGGACACCACGAGAACAAATGGCGTCCAATTCTCGCGATGCGTAGCCGTTCACGCAGTAGGACCTCGTCTCTTCCTCTCCTGCGCCGCGTGAACGCCTGTCACTTCTCAGCAGAACAGGAGCACCTTTAACAGTCTATCACTGTGAGGAAGTATAAGAAGATTTTAGGTAACAGTGAAGGAGATATTTTCTAATGTTTTCTTCCAATCCGAAACAAGACAAATCCAAACTATTTGGGTGAGGCACTGCATCACGCTCCCTACGAATAAAGACCTATGGGTTCAGAAATTATAGGCTGTGGCAGAACAACTTAGAGATGTGTCTTTCATAAACTTGAGCTCTTAAAAAAATACGCTTTTCAGATCCTAAAAATTTAAAGGGAGGGGTAAGGGAGTTAATGAATCCTTAGACTTAGCAGGTCCTTCGTGGCCGCTCTTCCTATATTTCATTTGTCCTCGTAACTGCGAGAAACACTTTGTTTTCCTTCATTCCAGTGGTGAGATAATTAAACCCAGAGGTGTGGGTTGTGGTGATGTTAACCGATCTTGCATTTGCTGAATTGCCCTGCCCAAATGTCACTTGTGCTCAGGTTGAGAAACTTTGTGCGATTGTTCTTGGTTTATGCCATTGGGCTTATGGATATGTATTTTATGTTTCTTTGGAATGTTTAAATGCTGCAAGGCAGAAATGACATCATAGGCCTGGAAGTCCACTCCTTGCCTATCAGACAGATTTACATCTAAAGAATTCCAGACAGATAAGAATCTGGGTTGTTTCCACAAACTTACAGAGGAAGAGGGTTCCCATCACACCCGCCATTGACTCCTAGTTTGTACTGTCTTGGCTACCAGGAAACTTTTCATTGTATCAGGAAACTTTTCATTGTATCTGGCTGAGGTCCCTCTGACTGTTATGCAAACCCATTTCCTCTTGCTTTTTTCTCTGTAGAGACAGAATCACTAGACACCATGCACAGTATAAAAACCCCATAGTCCTAAAACTAAAATTTAACATATTCCATTTGGAGGAAGTTTAATAGAGCATAATGTCGTTTGCCTATGAAGAAAAGGCAAAGAAATTCTGTCTTTCTAAGTGAAGACAAAACAAGGCTGAGAAGGGACCAATTTATAATTTATAATGGAGACTTTGTAATTGATGGTAAGCCTTTTTCTCAGTTTCCACTAGGGAACAAAAGAGAGGGAAAGGTGCTAAAATTGCAGTAGGAAGCATTTAATTCACATCACCTAATTTCACATATTTCTAACTTCGTTTCAAAATACAAGAAATACACGTTTTCACTGTGATGCAGTACACAGAAAAAGGAATTCACAGAAACAAGAGGAAGAAAAAAGACTCACAAAATAGTAATTAATCTTACTATGTGTCATATACTTTAAACTTCTCTATTTTATTTTATTTTAGAATATATCCTGGTCCTAAGACATAACATTGATTTTATGACTCATGAATGTGTTGCATCCTGCATTTTGACACTAGGAGGCTTTTAATTATAAAAGGAATGGATAACAGTAGTGAGGGCCTTAGTATTAGTTATCTCAGGACCCTCCATACCAGTGGTTTCTGAGTTCTCTAACTGACCAAGTTACAGACAGCTCTGATTGGGGGAGTTTCTGATCTGATAGTTCTGATGGTGAAGCCAAAGAATCTACATTTTTTTTTTTTAATAAAATAAATTTTGTATTTTAAAAATTATTTATTTTAATTAATTCTTCCCCCCAGCCTTATTGAGATATAACTGACATATAACATTGTATAAGTTTAAGGTGTACAACATGCTGATTTGATATACATATGTATTGCAAAATGATTAAGCATAGCATTAACTAACAACTCCATCATGTCACATAACTACCATTTCTTTTTTGTGGTGAGAACATGTAAGATTTACTCTCTTAGCAACTCTCAAGTGTATAATACAGTATTATTAACTATAATCAAGGTGCTGTACATTAGATAACCAGAATTTGTTAATCTTTAAACTGGAAGTTTGTACCCTTTGACCAACCTCTCCCCATTTCCCTGTCTCCCCTCCCAGCCCCTGTAACCACCCTTCTGGTCTCTGTTTCTGTGAGTTCCAAGGAGTGGGGCAGAGATTGGAAGTGTATTTGGAAGAGAAAAGCACACTGGTGGTGGCAGGGAGTCTGATAGAGATGCCTGGAAACAGTACATGAAAAGACCCACTTGTACCATCAACTATAGTAAGGACCTTCCCCTGGCCCAAGGAATCAAATTTCTGAAAGGGTCTTTTTAAATTGATAGTAGTGCAAGTCTTTTAGGCATTCTCGCAGCTCTTTCTTCTGAAGAAGACAAAGAAAATTAAGATTTGCCCTGAATAAATGCATCATTGTGAATATGACAGTGGCTAATCTCTTATTAGCCTGAGGCCCTGACTAAATTAAGAGACTCATTTTTAAAAAACAAAAATAAAATGATCACAACATAGGAAAAAAAACCACAAAAAAATTGGAAGATTTTGTATTTTAGAAGAGTTTTAGGTTTACTGAAAAATTTTGAGGGATCTGTATTTTTAAAAAGCCCCATGAAGATTTCAGTGTGAGACTAGGTTTGGAAGGTTTGCTTCAAAGCACCTGTCACAGTATCTTGTACATGTTCATTGCTCAATGAACTTGTGATTTTGATTTGAATGGTTTGGACCAGGACAGGACATCTGAGGTATATGTGCTGTTGGAAACCAGTGGTTTATCCTGCTAATCTACTCACCGCTCTCTGCTGGGGCTGGATTGGGTCTCCAATGTTTCTCAACACAGTCCAGGCAGCCACTGCCTTGACCAGACTGTGTACAAGATGAAATCTTTGTTATGCCAAGTTTAGGAGGAGATTTCGCTCTGAGAATCTGTCATTATCCACTTAGCCACCCACCAGACGAAGGTTTTGACCTTGTGTGAAGGATGATTTGGTTCAGGTCTCATACTGTGGGAGATGGGAAGAGAAGGGAGGCAGGAACAGGGTTGTATGGAATAGTCACTTGGCCCCCTGCCAAGAGGGCAAGGAGGGTTGGAAGCCTGGCCAACTCCTTTCTTGCTGAGTTTTGTACCCTTGAAAAGATTGTATTTTCTGACTCATCTATCCAGAGAGGAGGCACCATTTTAAAATTCACATAAAGGCACCATATGGAATAATGGAAGCCCTGGGTATGGGGAGTTTCTGATGTCATTACTAGAGCCCATGCACTGGATACCTTGGACCTTGTGTTGTAGAACTTTAGAGGATTCCTTGAAACGGTAAATTGTTAAGTGGTTCAAGAGAAGCTTGAGTATCCTTAGGAACAGCTGTTTAAGGTTGTTTCTTTTATGTAAAAACATTTCATCACTTTTCCCCCATAAAGTTCTGTTAAGTTTTACTGAATCTCTTCTTGAAATTGTATAGGCACTGGCAAAATTGACCTTTGTCATAACATTAAAAGGTAGATATTTTCAAGAATGAAAGTGTGGCTATTTTTTAGTTTTGCTCTTGGTTAATCTTTTCTCTAATTCTAAGACCTGTGCTATTTAGAGGCCTGTGAAAGCTGAATAGTCTTCTCACAAGGAGAATAATATCTGTCTGCTTTCTTTGGAAATATTCTTCAGAATTTACTAAACAAAGATGTGTTTATGTATTATATGTGTGTGAGTAAGCAAGAGAAGTCTTACAATTTTTAGATGCCACCCTGAACGCTCTTGCCCACATAAGATTGACCTACAGCAGACAACTGTATAAACACGTGGGTGGGTGATTTAGAGAGCACTCAGGGAGATTTGTATCTTCTGGGATGGTGCCACAACCTTTAAAAAACTGATAATAATAACAAGGATAATAATGACAATAATGATGATGATGATAACTGTAATATGGTTACCATTTACTGAGAGCCTGTGTACCAAGTATTGTGATAAGTACTTTATCCATGTTATGGTATTTGCTCTTCACAGCAACTCTGTGAATTAGGTATAAGTACCTGCATTTTAGAAATGAACAAACTGAGAGTCAGAGAAGATTAGAAATGTATCTAATGTCACATAGGTTTATAAGAGGTTCAGACTGATCCAAATCTTCTTGTTTCTCTACTATACCATGCTGCCCCTCGTAAGTAAATAAATAAATAAAATTTAAAATTTTATTTAATTTACATTTTAATTAATTGAACATAAATATTTATCATGCTAAGTCACTGCATTGGTCATGTTGTATAGGTCTTGCATTTTTACCGCACCATAGCTCTATGAGGTAAGTTCTGTTACCTTCGTTTTGCAGATGTTGTCTTTGTGGCTTACAGGAATTGTTATTCAGGCCAAGTAACACAGATAAGAAATGGTGGACTCAGAAATTAGATTCTTTGTTTGACTTCCACATTTGAGCTCTTCACCTGCTGGTGTACCAGTAATATATGTTAACCAAACCCTTCTTGTTGGGCATTTAGGTTATTTCCAATTTTTTGCTGTTATAAACAATCCACAGCAGGCTGAAATGAATAAAAAATGTAAAATCTCTCCTTTAAGCCCCAGAAGAAATTCTTTAAAAATAGATACATGCTTAAAAAAATATAAAAACCATTGAATGGGAATATTTACTTTTTAAACAACTTATTTCAGCCACATTATCATTTGCTTTCCACTAAATCACGTGTAGACTTTTTACAGCTCTCCATTTTTGAGCCACTCTGTTACTACAGCTTGCCTCCTGCTCTGACACTGAGATTGGATTAATCAATAATATTTACTTCTGCCTTTGAAGAATAAGAGTTAAAATTGCCATTTGCTTACTTTGTTATGATTAGTGTGATGTCTGGCTTGGAGTAAAAATCAGTATATGTTTACTTGACTAATTTTATATTTATAGAAATCAGAACTAGATAGAACTTAGGAGGAAATTAGTGTGGTGTATCCATGTGCCACTTATATTTAAAGGAACTGGAAATGACAGTGTATATATATGTTGATATCCTTGAAGAAGGCATTATTTCCAGACGTTCATTGTATAATCACAATGTTAATTATTTCACTAGATGTAATTATAATTAAGATTGTTTCTTAACAAAAAGGATAACATTTATACAGCTGATTGATCATTTTTGTCCTCATTGAAAGAAGTCTCCTTGAAAACACTAGACTTAAACCAACAATACTGTCATCATACAGAACATGTTTTGAATTTTCTTAAAAATTCTTAAATTGTGTTCTTTTGAAGTATAGTCCAGTCTGCATCCTTTGGGTGTGGCAAACTTCTAAAAATCTCTTGGAGTTATCAAATGAAGTGAGTACCAAGCAAAGTAATATTAAATTAAAAACTCATAAAAATCTCACTGTTTTCCAAATATTGTCACAGAGGAGCCAGTTAATTGGCTACAAGCCACTACTTTCACATAGATAGTGAATGTCTGAGACCTTCAGAATTTCTGTTGAAAAGCCCAATTGACTAAACAATTTAAATGCTCTAATAGGGCTTCCCTGGTGGCGCAGTGGTTGAGAGTCCGCCTACCGATGCCGGGGACATGGGTTCGTGCCCCGGTCCGGGAGGATCCCACATGCCGCGGAGCGGCTGGACCTGTGAGCCATGGCCGCCGAGCCTGCGCGTCCGGAGCCTGTGCTCCGCAACGGGAGAGGCCACAGCAGTGAGAGGCCCGCGTACCACACACACACAAAAAATAATAAAATAAATAAATAAATAAATGCTCTAATAGCATTCTTTAGGAATTTGAGGTCTTCTATCACCCATTAAAATAAACTAACAATAGCAAAAATTGATCAGATTTAGGAGGGGCCTGAAGTTGTCATCTGAGACTGTGAGACACATCTTGAGATCTCTGAGTAGGTACTTGATGTCCCAGAGAGAAACAAACCCTAATCTCCAGTTCCAACAAACATAATGAATTAATTATAATAAAATTCCATTATAGAGAGCACACGCCACAGCCCTGTGCCTATTCTAATAGGGTTTGACCTAAAATTGGAATAGATATTTGCATTGTGTCTTCAACCAAGGATCTACAAACATTTTACAAATATTGACTCATCTTGCTTTATGAATTAGACTTGTAAAATTTTGATTCATCAACTTTTGCTTTAATTTACTAAGGCTTAATGTGGAAAGCTTTTAAAAAAACCTCTTTGAATTCATTTATTTGTATCCAGAGTCATTGCTACCTTCCAAATTAGTATTCTTCAAATTTAACAGCCCACATTCAATTATCTTTCTGCTTAGGTTTTTGTATGGGTATGATCAATCCATTTTTCTCTTGTTTCCAGGCAACAATGATTTCAGCTCTAGTTTTAGTTTTAGTAAATTCCATTTTTTGTTTTAGTGTATTAGTCACCTTAAAATTTAGTCACCGTAAGATTCAATGTTATGCTCACTTAGGAGCTAAAGCTTTGTGCCTTTACTCAGAGTCTCTGGATCTTATGCAATGCTGACTTCCATCTGCTTAAAACTTGGGCAGAATTAAGAATTGGATAGTATTCAGGGACCTTCTAATAGGAACCAATTGTTCAATTTAATCTATTTAAAAATATCAATTTAGCCTTTACTGAGGAGGAGTGACTTCTAAGAACATATGAATTTATTACACGGGTAGGCGTGTCACAGGCTATGTTTTTCTGTGTCTATAAAAATAAAAGATAAAATATCTGACATGGAAAGCAGTCCCGAATTAAGCTATTGATAACTTTGCCTCTGTATTTTTTCTGGTAGGACTTAACATGTTTTGATTGTTCATATACAAAACTATAATGGAAGTGCCAAAATAAGTTAAAATATATTATGCAGTGGGCTACAATTAGCAAGTTGTCTTCTTGGTTGACTTTACTTGAATATAGAGAGAATTACCCATGTACCCTCCCTTGTGTCTCTTTAAGCTCTTGTTTGCGTCATTGAAATTCCCCACATTTCAATAGGCGAAGTTAATTTTTAGATTTTGACAGTGATTTCACCATAGCTTGATTAGGAAAGTGGTTTCAACATTCCTTAGCGGTTTATCCAGTTCAGAGGTATTTTTCTTAGGATTGGCATAAATAAAGCTGGGGTATCAGCTGAACACAAACTATGGTACTGGTTTCTCCTAGTTGGCTCTTAGAGCTACCTTTGTGCTTATTGCTTGGGAGCTCTATCTGCCATTCCGTGGCAAACTTGCAAAACACTCCAGCCCTCAATTTAATCACCAAGTGAATTAGAGACAATGATTTAGGTCCCAAGGAATTCTGAGGAGCACAGTACTGCTATCTTGTCCACAATTAAGCCATGTCCTTTAATTTTGTCGAGTGGAGAGATAGTTATCATGGCATTTACTTTACATTTATGTGGCTATCTATTCCTCAGCACTCTTTATGGGTCTTTTGGGTATTCTCTTGGGCGTGGAAACCAGTGCTCCACTCAAAGGTCTCAGATAACTGTTCTCAAGCCCTGCACTTGATCAAATGCTTATTTGGACTTTTAGATACCCACAGACTCAGGCTGTGATGAAGTACTTACCACACTTGCTAATAAATAGCTCTCTTTAGTTGTAAAACTAAAAGGATCAAACAAGAAAAGTTTAGAGCCCTAAAGCCATAAAGATTTTCCTTTTGAAGTGTTGGATTGGAGGGTGATTATGTTCATTAATACTGATGAAAATTTCTTTAATTTTCTCCTTGAAAAGTTATTTAAAACACTTTATAATTTGCTCATTTATAGTAGTGATTGCCACTTATAAGACATAATGGGGCTTTAGCAGTGCCTTTTTTCCTTCTATTTTTCTTAAAATAAGAAATCTGATACCATCTGGCTTTCTGCTCTGGGTCTTCCTCACATTGCCTCATGTAACTGGCTTGTGCTTTTCACTTCTCGCCTTCCAGGCTATGGTTACACAACATAGCCTCTGCCAGATTTTTTTTAATATCTGAAAACTGACTCAGTTTTATTTAATTTACTGGGGCAAATGCCATGGACTTATTTCCAAGAAAGGAAGAGATGCGGACCACAAGGGCTAGCCTTAAGAGCAAGGAGAGAGGAATGACTTCAGAGTTACAAGGTTTAGGGGATTTTGATATGACTTCTTAACCACTTAGTAGGAATCAGTGTTGTGAGATGACAGGCATCTCTGTCCTCTTCAACTGTTTTTTGTGAATAATAACAGCGAATATTTATTGACAGACACCAGGCACTGAGCTAAGTGCTCCTTATAGATATTCTGATTTGATCATTACCATTTAATAGCCCGCAGGATTGCAAATGTCTGCCTAATTTACCATTACTTTTTACAAGAAATTGGGAAGTTTAATTGTCTATAAACTGACAATGGCTTCTGTTTAGTATATGCCCAGGGAAGGCAGCAGTGCTTCCTTAGAAGAGTTCTCTGGTTGGGGTATTCTGTCAGTTTCCATTGCTAGTAGATGTACCTGTCTCTGTCTTGAGGTGCCCTGTGAACTTCATTGCTACCTTCACACTGGACCATTCAGGATGCAAAGCAAAATGTGACTGGCAGTACCTGTCATTCTTTATGCTCTTCCTTGTGGGTCTGTGCATCACTGAAGAAATGCTATGGTGAATTAGTAGGAAAGGAGAAATGCATCCCAAATCTCTACTCTACCCATTTATTCTCAGGAGATAATCTTTCCTCTTTTGATGAGAAAATGGAGATCATTGGGTGGAAGATCTCATACTATCTATCTCTCTTCTCTTTCTCAAAATTCGACTCTATCTTGACTCATCCTAATGTCCTCTGCCCACCTCAGAGGAGGTAGTGCTTCTCTTGTTGTTAGGAAAGACTAGCCCTCTATCCGTGTTCTGGGGCTTACATACCTGTGGCCAGCAGGCTCTGTCCCATCACCTAGCCTCCCTCCCTCACATGCCACCCATCTCTTTGCACCCACAGGGATGAGGAGAAGCAGAGTACAGTTAAGTGCTGGGTCTTGTGTTGGATGAGCCCTGACTTCTAACCCCCAGGTTCAGATTCTAAGAACACCTTCTTTCAGCTCTGCCTCTTTTTCATTTTCCTCCGTTCTTGCCCAGCCAGGCTTGGTGTGTGAGAACGCAATCACACTGGCTCTGCTTCCTTCATGCCAACCTATACCTCTATCCATCATCCAGTTTCTGTCTCCATGGTGCCACTGAAACTGCCCTGACAAAGCTGTTGGGTGATATCTTTGTGGCTTTGCTTTTCCAATGTTACTTGTTCTTATTCCAGTACTTAATACTTTTGAAATTCCCTCTTCTCTCTGCAGGACAACTCCCACTTTAGGTTTTTCTCCTGCCTCTCTTTCACAGTATCTGTGGGGGGAGCATTTGGGGGGAAGGAAGTTAGGTTGTTCCTCTTCCTCTGCTGCCCCTGCATTGTAAGTGTTCCCCAAGATAACCTCTGTATCCCTTTTTTTTTTTTTTTTTTTTTTTCTGTACGCGGGCCTCTCACTGTTGTGGCCTCTCCCGTTGCGGAGCACAGGCTCCGGACACGCAGGCTCAGCGGCCATGGCTCACGGGCCCAGCCACTCCGCGGCATGTGGGATCCTCCCGGACCGGGGCACGAACCCGTACCCCCTGCATTGGCAGGCGGATTCTCAACCACTGCGCCACCAGGGAAGCCCTGTATCCCTCTTTTTTATCAACACACTCTTGCTGGGTGAGGTCAACCTCTGCCACAGTTTCAGCCTACATTTATATTCTGGTAACTCCCCAAACTCTCTACATAATCCGGATCTCACTCTTTTAGTCCACACTCTTGTTTCCAAGTACTTATTAGACAAGTCCTTCTCCAGCTTTATAGGCACATGGAGTTAAATGTATCCCACACTGACCTTATTATATTCTCTCCCCAGTCTGTTTTTCTCCTTATATCTCAGTTAATGATAAAGATTATGGAACATAAAGGGGGAAAGTAATGGATTAATGCTTTTAAATCACATGAATGTATTTTGCATTAATGTAGTTTTTGGAAATGTTTCCAAAAGAGTGAACTCTGCAAGTATCAGAGAATGGTTAGCATATAGAATGACAGAGTTTAAGAACTCATGTTTTATCTCGTCCTTTCTACAAGCACTTTGCTATCATTGTTTATTTCAAATCTATGGTTTAAATGGAGGTAGATGAAGTATCACAGAGGTTAGAGTCTCAAGTTAGAAACGGCCTTACACAATTCTGATCTGTAATAAATTTACTCTCTAAATGAATATCTCTATCTATGTGGATGGTAGGACTGGATGTTCTCCAAATTAATTTCTGTGTAGAATACCATATTTATCAAGGTTAAGTAACTGGAATGTGCCAAGTTGAAGCTTACGTATTTGTTATATTATTAAAACTCAACAGTTACCACAGCGACTGCTTAGAACTTAGACAACAAAAGATTTCTCAGGGAGGAGAATTTTGTCATGGACATTATTTAGAATTGCTGGCACACAGTGCTAATAAAAAGCAGACTGTGGTTTAGTAAGTTTTATTATTGTTTTAAAATTCTCTGTACACAATGCACCCCTTATTGCCTCTACCTGAGTGAGACTGGTCCCACCTCCTAGCACCCTTTGTATACTGTTGCCTCATAGAGTTTGTTCTTCCTCTGAGATATTTACCAAGATGACTCTTCCTCCTTGTTCCTAATACCACCGTTTATGTCTTAGAATCTTGGTGTTTCTCTCCTGGATTATCATAATTACGTTTACTCTACTCTCTTGGTCACCAGGCTTTCTCCCTTCCAGTCCATTCTTTATTACCAGAATTAATTTTTGAAAACCTTATCGTACTGCTTTTCTGCTTCAAGCCTCCCAGTGGCTCTTCATTCATTGCATACATGAGTAAGTAAAATCCCTTAGCATGACATACAAAGCTCCTATTTCACAGTAAAATCCTAACTATCTCTTCAGGTTCGACCTCAGCTCCCTCTGCTCTAATTAAACTACGTGTTTCCCTACTCCCCCAACATACCATTCTCTTGACCAGCTTGACTTTGCATGTACTGGGCAAAGGGTCTTGGGGTGCCTTTCTCCTCACCATCACCTATGAATCCTTAACTCGGTCTCAGACTCAGTTGCTCTTCCTCTGCATTCACGTGGCACTCTGCACACACCTCATTAGAGCACATGGGACATGCTATTGCAAGTTTTAATCTACACTCCAGCCTCCCTGAAATCACTGTGAGCTCCTTGAGAACAGGGAGTGTCTTATTCATCTTTGTATCCTTATCACCTATCAGAGTGATTAACAAATAGCAAGTAGATGCTGAAAGTATGTTAGTTGAAAAAATGGATTTGAGGGCTTCCCTGGTGGCGCAGTGGTTGAGAGTCCACCTGCTGATGCAGGGGACACGGGTTCATGCCCCGGTCCGGGAAGATCCCACATGCTGCCGAGCGGCTGGGCCCATGAGCCATGGCCGCTGAGCCTGCGTGTCCGGAGCCTGTGCTCTGCAACGGGAGAGGCCACAACAGTGAGGGGCCCGCGTACCGCCAAAAAAAAAAAAAAAAAAAGGATTTGAAC
>NW_026711879.1:0-29164 GCF_026419965.1 Kogia breviceps
AGTCATGCCCTGACAGTGTCTGCATCTAGGGGCCTCACTCAGGCCCTCACCTTCTCCCTATATCAGGCTCTGACGCTGTCCCTACCCGAAGCCCTGGCACAGGTCTTAAATTAGGCCCTGATTCTCTAAGTACCTAAGGGCTTGATTCCAAACCTAGGTCATTACCTGACACTAGCCCTAGACCTGAATGTAACCTTGTCCGTTGCTAATGTCAAATTTATCTAAAGAGATTCTTTAGGATGAAATTCTTTCATCTTCTGAATAGAGTTTTCTGAAAAAAATAATGTTTAAACTCTTACTGACCTTAAACAAAATGTACTCAACTTCTGCGGAATATTCCTTTATACCAGCGTGTATGGTTTCCTTCTGCATCTGCGTGTGTTGGCTTAAAGGGTGCTTGTAGGAATGCCTACTGTTATGCTAACTAAATCCCTGATGCTGTCCCTAAATAACGTCCTGAAATTAGTCTCAAGGCTGTGAACCTGTCCCAAACTGAGGCCTGGAGGCTCATCCTAGCTCAGGTCCTGACACTGTCCCTAGCAAAGGCCCTCACACAACTCCTAGCTCAGTCCCTGACACTATACCTAACAAAGGCTATAATGCTAGTCCTAACTCAGGCCCTGACACTGTTTCTAACTACAGCCCAGCTGCCGCCAATATCTAAAATCCTGATACTATCCTGAGTTAATATCCTGACCCAGGTCTTACCAAGGTCCTGAAACTGACCCAAAGTAAGCCTTGATGCTGTCCATAAATAAGGCCCTGAGGCTCTCCCTAACAGAGGCCCTGATAATGTCTTTAGTGAAGAACCTGACGCTGATCCCACAGAGGCCCTTCTGCTGCTCCTAAGTCATGCCCTGACAGTGTCCCGAACTCAGGCCCTAAAGATAAGCCTCACTTAGGCCCTTTGGCTGTACCTTCCTTATGCTCTGACGCTGTCTGTATAGGAAGCCCTGGCAGTGGTCCTGATTTAGGCCCTCACGCTGGTCCTAAGTAAGGCCCTCACGCTGGTCCTAAGTAAGGCCCTGAGGCTCTCAATAACGAAGGTCTTCACGCTTTTCCTGGGTCATTTCGTGACGCTATCCCTGGCCCGGAACCTGACTCTGTCCCAAGCTCATGTCCTGCATCTTATCCTAAATGAAACCCTAATAGTATCCCTAACTAAGCCCTGACCAATCCGAACAAAGGCCTTGACACTATCTCTCACTAAAGCCCGGAATCTGTCCCTAACATGGGACCTGTTGCAATCAATAACTAAAACCCGGACACTGTCCTGAGCTAATATCCTGACTCATTTCTATCCACTGTTCTGATACTTTCCAAAAGAAAGCCTGTTGCCGTCCTTAAGTGAAGACCTGAGGCTGTGCCTAACTCAGGCCCTGAAGCTTTCCCTAACTGAGGCCTTGATTCTGTGACTAACACAGGCCCTGTTCATGTCTTTCACTATGACCTGCATGCTGACCCCACAAAGGCCCTGATGCTGTTCCTACGTCATGCCCTGACTGTGTCTCCAGCAGGTGGGCTGGCACTAGGCCTCACTCAGGCCTAGACGTTCTCCCTAAGTCAGGCTCTGACGCTGTCCCTACCCGAAGCCCTGACACAGGTCCTAAATTAGGCCCTGATTCTCTAAATAACTAAGGTCATGACACCAACCCAGGTCATTTTCTGACACTATCCCTGGCTCGGACCATGAGTCTGTCCCAAGCTCATGTCCTGCATCTTATCCTAAATGAAACCCTAATAGTATCCCTAACTAAGCCCTGACTAATCCGAACAAAGGCCTTGATACTATCTCTCACTAAAGCCCGGAATCTGTCCCTAACATGGGACCTGTTGCAATCAATAACTAAAATCCGGAAACTGTCCTGAGGTAATTTCCTGACACATTTCTATGCACGATCCTGACACTGTCCCAAACCTGTCGGTGTAATTAAATGAAGACCTGACGCTGTGCCTAACTCAGGCCCTGAAGCTTTCCCTAAGTGAGGCCTTGATTCTGTGACTCACTCAAGGCCTGCTCATGTCTTTCACTATGACCTTTCGCTGACCCAACCAAGGTGTTTCTGCTGCTCCTAAGTCGTACCCTGACTGTGTCTGCAGCTAGGGGGCTGACGCTAGGCCTCACTCAGGCCTTGACGTTCTCCATAAGTCAGGTCTGAATCTGTCCCTACCGAAAATCTTGACGCAGGTCCTAAATTTTAGGCCTTGATTCTCTAAGTAACTAAGGTCTTGACACCAAATCCAGGTCATTAACTGACACTACCCCTAGACCTTAATCTAATCTTGACTTTAGCTAATGTCAAGTTTAGGGGAAGAGATTCTTTACGATGAAATTCTTTCATCATATGAATATTGGTTTCTTAAAACAATAATTTTTAAACTCTTGTTAACCTTAAACAAAGTGTACTCAACTGCTGTGGAATATTCCTTCATAGCAGCGTGCATGGTTCACTTTTACATTCTTGTGTGTTGGCCTTCAGGGTTCTTGCAGGAATGGCTCCTCTTATGCTAACTAAATCATCCCTGATGCTGAACATAAATAAGGCGCTGAAATTACTCCCGATGCTGTGAACCGCTCCCTAACTACGGCCTGGAGACTCGTGCTAACCCAGGCGCTGACACTGTCCCTAACCAAGACCCTGACATTACACGTAACTCGGACCCTGACACTACTCCTAGCTCACTCCCTGACACTATACCTAACAAAGGCCATAATGATATTCCTAACTCAGACCCTGACACTGACTCTAACTAAGGCCCTACTGCCGCCAATATCTAAAGTCCTGATACTATCCTGAGTTAATATCCTGACCCAGGTCTTACCAAGGTCCTGAAACTGACCCAAAGTAAGCCTTGATGCTGTCCGAAAATGAGGTCCTGAGGCTCTCCCTAACAGAGGCCCTGATAATGTCTTTAATGAAGACCCTCAGGCTGATCCCACAGAGGCCCTTCTGCTGCTCCTAAGTCATGCCCTGACTCTTTCCCTAACTCAGATCCTAAAGATAGGCCTCACTTAGGCACTTGGGCTATACCTTCCTTATGCTCTGACGCTGTCTGTATAGGAAGACCTGGCAGTGGTCCTGATTTAGGCCCTGACGCTGGTCCTAAGTAAGGCCCTGATGCTCTCAATAACGAAGGTCTTCACGCATTTCCTGGGTCATTTCGCGACGCTATCCCTGGCCCGGAACCTGACTCTGTCCCAAGCTCATGTCCTGCATCTTATCCTAAATGAAACCCTAATAGTATCCCTAACTAAGCCCTGATTAAACCTAACAAGGGCCTTCACACTATCTCTCACCAACACCCAGAATATATCCCTAATGGTCCCTGCTGCAATCAATAACTAAAATCCGGACACTGTCCTGAGCTATTACCCTGACTCCTTTCTATCCACTGTCCTGATACTTTCCAAAAGAAAGCCTGTTGCCGTCCTTAGGTGAAGACCTGAGGCTGTGCCTAACTCAGGCCCTGAAACTTTCCCTAACTGAGGCCTTGATTCTGTGACTAACACAGGCCCTGCTCATTTCTTTCACTATGACCCGAATGCTGACCCAACAAAGGCCCTGATGCTATTCCTACGTCATGCCCTGTGTCTCCAGCTAGTGGGCTGACACTAGGCCGCACTCAGGCCTAGATGTTCTCCCTAAGTCAGGCTCTGACGCTGTCCCTACCCGAAACCCTGACACAGGTCCTAAATTAGGCCCTGATTCTCTAAGTAACTAAGGTCTTGACACCAACCCAGGTCATTGGCTGACACTATCCCTGGCTCGGATCGTGACTCTGTCCCAAGCTAATGTCCTGCATCTTATCCTAATTGAAACCCTAATACTCTCCCTAACTAAGTCGCTCACTGATCCTAACTAAGACTTTCACCCTATCTCTCACTAAGGCCCAGAATCTGTCCCTAACATGGGACCTTCTGCAGTCAATAATGAAAATCCGGACACTATCCTGAGCTAATATCCTGACACATTTCTATCCACCCACCAGACACAGTCCCAAAGAAAGGCCTGTCGCTGTCCTTAACTGAAGACGAGAGGCTGTGCCTAACTCAGGACCTCAAGATTTCCCTAACTGAGGCCTCGATTCTCTGACTCACTCAGGCCCTGCTCATGTCTTTCACTATGACCCGAATGCTGACTCCACAAACGCCCTGAATGCTGCTCCTAAGTCATGCCCTGACAGTGTCTGCATCTAGGGGCCTCACTCAGGCCCTCACCTTCTCCCTATATCAGGCTCTGACGCTGTCCCTACCCGAAGCCCTGGCACAGGTCTTAAATTAGGCCCTGATTCTCTAAGTACCTAAGGGCTTGATTCCAAACCTAGGTCATTACCTGACACTAGCCCTAGACCTGAATGTAACCTTGTCCGTTGCTAATGTCAAATTTATCTAAAGAGATTCTTTAGGATGAAATTCTTTCATCTTCTGAATAGAGTTTTCTGAAAAAAATAATGTTTAAACTCTTACTGACCTTAAACAAAATGTACTCAACTTCTGCGGAATATTCCTTTATACCAGCGTGTATGGTTTCCTTCTGCATCTGCGTGTGTTGGCTTAAAGGGTGCTTGTAGGAATGCCTACTGTTATGCTAACTAAATCCCTGATGCTGTCCCTAAATAACGTCCTGAAATTAGTCTCAAGGCTGTGAACCTGTCCCAAACTGAGGCCTGGAGGCTCATCCTAGCTCAGGTCCTGACACTGTCCCTAGCAAAGGCCCTCACACAACTCCTAGCTCAGTCCCTGACACTATACCTAACAAAGGCTATAATGCTAGTCCTAACTCAGGCCCTGACACTGTTTCTAACTACAGCCCAGCTGCCGCCAATATCTAAAATCCTGATACTATCCTGAGTTAATATCCTGACCCAGGTCTTACCAAGGTCCTGAAACTGACCCAAAGTAAGCCTTGATGCTGTCCATAAATAAGGCCCTGAGGCTCTCCCTAACAGAGGCCCTGATAATGTCTTTAGTGAAGAACCTGACGCTGATCCCACAGAGGCCCTTCTGCTGCTCCTAAGTCATGCCCTGACAGTGTCCCGAACTCAGGCCCTAAAGATAAGCCTCACTTAGGCCCTTTGGCTGTACCTTCCTTATGCTCTGACGCTGTCTGTATAGGAAGCCCTGGCAGTGGTCCTGATTTAGGCCCTCACGCTGGTCCTAAGTAAGGCCCTCACGCTGGTCCTAAGTAAGGCCCTGAGGCTCTCAATAACGAAGGTCTTCACGCTTTTCCTGGGTCATTTCGTGACGCTATCCCTGGCCCGGAACCTGACTCTGTCCCAAGCTCATGTCCTGCATCTTATCCTAAATGAAACCCTAATAGTATCCCTAACTAAGCCCTGACCAATCCGAACAAAGGCCTTGACACTATCTCTCACTAAAGCCCGGAATCTGTCCCTAACATGGCACCTGTTGCAATCAATAACTAAAATCCGGACACTGTCCTGAGATAATTTCCTGACACATTTCTATGCACGATCCTGACACTGTCCCAAACCGGTCGGTGTCTTTAAGTGAAGAGCAGACACTGTGCCTAACTCAGGCCCTGAAGCTTTCCCTAAGTGAGGCCTTGATTCTGTGACTCACTCAAGGCCTGCTCATGTCTTTCACTATGACCTTTCGCTGACCCAACCAAGGTGTTTATGCTGCTCCTAAGTCATGCCCTGACTGTGTCTACAGCTACGGGGCTGACGATAGGCCTCACTCAGGCCCTGACGTTCTCCATAAGTCAAGTCTGACGCTGTCCCTACCGAAAATCTTGACGCAGGTCCTAAATTTTAGGCCTTGATTCTCTAAGTAACTAAGGTCTTGACACTAAATCTAGGTCATTAACTGACACTACCCCTAGACCTGAATCTAATCTTGACTTTAGCTAATGTCAAGTTTAGGGAAAGAGATTCTTTATGACGAAATTCTTTCATCATATGAATATTGGTTTCTTAAAAAAATAAATTTTAAACTCTTGTTAACCTTAAACAAAGTGTACTCAACTGCTGTGGAATATTCCTTCATAGCAGCGTGCATGGTTCACTTTTACATTCTTGTGTGTTGGCCTTCAGGGTTCTTGCAGGAATGGCTCCTCTTATGCTAACTAAATCATCCCTGATGCTGAACATAAATAAGGCGCTGAAATTACTCCCGATGCTCTGAACCTGTCCCTAACTACGGCCTGGAGACTCGTGCTAAACCAGGCCCTGACACTGTCCCAAACCAAGACCCTGACATTACACGTAACTCGGACCCTGACACTACTCCTAGCTCAGTCCCTGACACTATTACCTAACAAAGCCCATAATGATATTCCTAACTCAGACCCTGACACTGACTCTAACTAAGGCCCTACTGCCGCCAATATCTAAAGTCCTGATGCTATCCTGAGTTAATATCCTGACCCAGGTCTTACCAAGGTCCTGAAACTGACCCAAAGTAAGCCTTGATGCTGTCTGAAAATGAGGCCCTGAGGCTCTCCCTAACAGAGGCCCTGATAATGTCTTTAGTGAAGACCCTCACGCTGATCCCACAGAGGCCCTTCTGCTGCTCCTAAGTCATGCCCTGACAGTGTCCCGAACTCAGGCCCTAAACATAAGCCTCACTTAGGCCCTTTGGCTGTACCTTCCTTATGCTCTGACGCTGTCTGTATAGGAAGCCCTGGCAGTGGTCCTGATTTAGGCCCTCACGCTGGTCCTAAGTAAGGCCCTGAGGCTCTCAATAACGAAGGTCTTCACGCTTTTCCTGGGTCATTTCGTGACGCTATCCCTGGCCCGGAACCTGACTCTGTCCCAAGCTCATGTCCTGCATCTTATCCTAAATGAAACCCTAATAGTATCCCTAACTAAGCCCTGACCAATCCGAACAAAGGCCTTGACACTATCTCTCACTAAAGCCCGGAATCTGTCCCTAACATGGGACCTGTTGCAATCAATAACTAAAACCCGGACACTGTCCTGAGCTAATATCCTGACTCATTTCTATCCACTGTTCTGATACTTTCCAAAAGAAAGCCTGTTGCCGTCCTTAAGTGAAGACCTGAGGCTGTGCCTAACTCAGGCCCTGAAGCTTTCCCTAACTGAGGCCTTGATTCTGTGACTAACACAGGCCCTGTTCATGTCTTTCACTATGACCTGCATGCTGACCCCACAAAGGCCCTGATGCTGTTCCTACGTCATGCCCTGACTGTGTCTCCAGCAGGTGGGCTGGCACTAGGCCTCACTCAGGCCTAGACGTTCTCCCTAAGTCAGGCTCTGACGCTGTCCCTACCCGAAGCCCTGACACAGGTCCTAAATTAGGCCCTGATTCTCTAAATAACTAAGGTCATGACACCAACCCAGGTCATTTTCTGACACTATCCCTGGCTCGGACCATGAGTCTGTCCCAAGCTCATGTCCTGCATCTTATCCTAAATGAAACCCTAATAGTATCCCTAACTAAGCCCTGACTAATCCGAACAAAGGCCTTGATACTATCTCTCACTAAAGCCCGGAATCTGTCCCTAACATGGGACCTGTTGCAATCAATAACTAAAATCCGGAAACTGCCCTGAGGTAATTTCCTGACACATTTCTATGCACGATCCTGACACTGTCCCAAACCTGTCGGTGTAATTAAATGAAGACCTGACGCTGTGCCTAACTCAGGCCCTGAAGCTTTCCCTAAGTGAGGCCTTGATTCTGTGACTCACTCAAGGCCTGCTCATGTCTTTCACTATGACCTTTCGCTGACCCAACCAAGGTGTTTCTGCTGCTCCTAAGTCGTACCCTGACTGTGTCTGCAGCTAGGGGGCTGACGCTAGGCCTCACTCAGGCCTTGACGTTCTCCATAAGTCAGGTCTGAATCTGTCCCTACCGAAAATCTTGACGCAGGTCCTAAATTTTAGGCCTTGATTCTCTAAGTAACTAAGGTCTTGACACCAAATCCAGGTCATTAACTGACACTACCCCTAGACCTTAATCTAATCTTGACTTTAGCTAATGTCAAGTTTAGGGGAAGAGATTCTTTACGATGAAATTCTTTCATCATATGAATATTGGTTTCTTAAAACAATAATTTTTAAACTCTTGTTAACCTTAAACAAAGTGTACTCAACTGCTGTGGAATATTCCTTCATAGCAGCGTGCATGGTTCACTTTTACATTCTTGTGTGTTGGCCTTCAGGGTTCTTGCAGGAATGGCTCCTCTTATGCTAACTAAATCATCCCTGATGCTGAACATAAATAAGGCGCTGAAATTACTCCCGATGCTGTGAACCGCTCCCTAACTACGGCCTGGAGACTCGTGCTAACCCAGGCGCTGACACTGTCCCTAACCAAGACCCTGACATTACACGTAACTCGGACCCTGACACTACTCCTAGCTCACTCCCTGACACTATACCTAACAAAGGCCATAATGATATTCCTAACTCAGACCCTGACACTGACTCTAACTAAGGCCCTACTGCCGCCAATATCTAAAGTCCTGATACTATCCTGAGTTAATATCCTGACCCAGGTCTTACCAAGGTCCTGAAACTGACCCAAAGTAAGCCTTGATGCTGTCCGAAAATGAGGTCCTGAGGCTCTCCCTAACAGAGGCCCTGATAATGTCTTTAATGAAGACCCTCAGGCTGATCCCACAGAGGCCCTTCTGCTGCTCCTAAGTCATGCCCTGACTCTTTCCCTAACTCAGATCCTAAAGATAGGCCTCACTTAGGCACTTGGGCTATACCTTCCTTATGCTCTGACGCTGTCTGTATAGGAAGACCTGGCAGTGGTCCTGATTTAGGCCCTGACGCTGGTCCTAAGTAAGGCCCTGATGCTCTCAATAACGAAGGTCTTCACGCATTTCCTGGGTCATTTCGCGACGCTATCCCTGGCCCGGAACCTGACTCTGTCCCAAGCTCATGTCCTGCATCTTATCCTAAATGAAACCCTAATAGTATCCCTAACTAAGCCCTGATTAAACCTAACAAGGGCCTTCACACTATCTCTCACCAACACCCAGAATATATCCCTAATGGTCCCTGCTGCAATCAATAACTAAAATCCGGACACTGTCCTGAGCTATTACCCTGACTCCTTTCTATCCACTGTCCTGATACTTTCCAAAAGAAAGCCTGTTGCCGTCCTTAGGTGAAGACCTGAGGCTGTGCCTAACTCAGGCCCTGAAACTTTCCCTAACTGAGGCCTTGATTCTGTGACTAACACAGGCCCTGCTCATTTCTTTCACTATGACCCGAATGCTGACCCAACAAAGGCCCTGATGCTATTCCTACGTCATGCCCTGTGTCTCCAGCTAGTGGGCTGACACTAGGCCGCACTCAGGCCTAGATGTTCTCCCTAAGTCAGGCTCTGACGCTGTCCCTACCCGAAACCCTGACACAGGTCCTAAATTAGGCCCTGATTCTCTAAGTAACTAAGGTCTTGACACCAACCCAGGTCATTGGCTGACACTATCCCTGGCTCGGATCGTGACTCTGTCCCAAGCTAATGTCCTGCATCTTATCCTAATTGAAACCCTAATACTCTCCCTAACTAAGTCGCTCACTGATCCTAACTAAGACTTTCACCCTATCTCTCACTAAGGCCCAGAATCTGTCCCTAACATGGGACCTTCTGCAGTCAATAATGAAAATCCGGACACTATCCTGAGCTAATATCCTGACACATTTCTATCCACCCACCAGACACAGTCCCAAAGAAAGGCCTGTCGCTGTCCTTAACTGAAGACGAGAGGCTGTGCCTAACTCAGGACCTCAAGATTTCCCTAACTGAGGCCTCGATTCTCTGACTCACTCAGGCCCTGCTCATGTCTTTCACTATGACCCGAATGCTGACTCCACAAACGCCCTGAATGCTGCTCCTAAGTCATGCCCTGACAGTGTCTGCATCTAGGGGCCTCACTCAGGCCCTCACCTTCTCCCTATATCAGGCTCTGACGCTGTCCCTACCCGAAGCCCTGGCACAGGTCTTAAATTAGGCCCTGATTCTCTAAGTACCTAAGGGCTTGATTCCAAACCTAGGTCATTACCTGACACTAGCCCTAGACCTGAATGTAACCTTGTCCGTTGCTAATGTCAAATTTATCTAAAGAGATTCTTTAGGATGAAATTCTTTCATCTTCTGAATAGAGTTTTCTGAAAAAAATAATGTTTAAACTCTTACTGACCTTAAACAAAATGTACTCAACTTCTGCGGAATATTCCTTTATACCAGCGTGTATGGTTTCCTTCTGCATCTGCGTGTGTTGGCTTAAAGGGTGCTTGTAGGAATGCCTACTGTTATGCTAACTAAATCCCTGATGCTGTCCCTAAATAACGTCCTGAAATTAGTCTCAAGGCTGTGAACCTGTCCCAAACTGAGGCCTGGAGGCTCATCCTAGCTCAGGTCCTGACACTGTCCCTAGCAAAGGCCCTCACACAACTCCTAGCTCAGTCCCTGACACTATACCTAACAAAGGCTATAATGCTAGTCCTAACTCAGGCCCTGACACTGTTTCTAACTACAGCCCAGCTGCCGCCAATATCTAAAATCCTGATACTATCCTGAGTTAATATCCTGACCCAGGTCTTACCAAGGTCCTGAAACTGACCCAAAGTAAGCCTTGATGCTGTCCATAAATAAGGCCCTGAGGCTCTCCCTAACAGAGGCCCTGATAATGTCTTTAGTGAAGAACCTGACGCTGATCCCACAGAGGCCCTTCTGCTGCTCCTAAGTCATGCCCTGACAGTGTCCCGAACTCAGGCCCTAAAGATAAGCCTCACTTAGGCCCTTTGGCTGTACCTTCCTTATGCTCTGACGCTGTCTGTATAGGAAGCCCTGGCAGTGGTCCTGATTTAGGCCCTCACGCTGGTCCTAAGTAAGGCCCTCACGCTGGTCCTAAGTAAGGCCCTGAGGCTCTCAATAACGAAGGTCTTCACGCTTTTCCTGGGTCATTTCGTGACGCTATCCCTGGCCCGGAACCTGACTCTGTCCCAAGCTCATGTCCTGCATCTTATCCTAAATGAAACCCTAATAGTATCCCTAACTAAGCCCTGACCAATCCGAACAAAGGCCTTGACACTATCTCTCACTAAAGCCCGGAATCTGTCCCTAACATGGCACCTGTTGCAATCAATAACTAAAATCCGGACACTGTCCTGAGATAATTTCCTGACACATTTCTATGCACGATCCTGACACTGTCCCAAACCGGTCGGTGTCTTTAAGTGAAGACCAGACACTGTGCCTAACTCAGGCCCTGAAGCTTTCCCTAAGTGAGGCCTTGATTCTGTGACTCACTCAAGGCCTGCTCATGTCTTTCACTATGACCTTTCGCTGACCCAACCAAGGTGTTTATGCTGCTCCTAAGTCATGCCCTGACTGTGTCTACAGCTACGGGGCTGACGATAGGCCTCACTCAGGCCCTGACGTTCTCCATAAGTCAAGTCTGACGCTGTCCCTACCGAAAATCTTGACGCAGGTCCTAAATTTTAGGCCTTGATTCTCTAAGTAACTAAGGTCTTGACACTAAATCTAGGTCATTAACTGACACTACCCCTAGACCTGAATCTAATCTTGACTTTAGCTAATGTCAAGTTTAGGGAAAGAGATTCTTTATGACGAAATTCTTTCATCATATGAATATTGGTTTCTTAAAAAAATAAATTTTAAACTCTTGTTAACCTTAAACAAAGTGTACTCAACTGCTGTGGAATATTCCTTCATAGCAGCGTGCATGGTTCACTTTTACATTCTTGTGTGTTGGCCTTCAGGGTTCTTGCAGGAATGGCTCCTCTTATGCTAACTAAATCATCCCTGATGCTGAACATAAATAAGGCGCTGAAATTACTCCCGATGCTCTGAACCTGTCCCTAACTACGGCCTGGAGACTCGTGCTAAACCAGGCCCTGACACTGTCCCAAACCAAGACCCTGACATTACACGTAACTCGGACCCTGACACTACTCCTAGCTCAGTCCCTGACACTATTACCTAACAAAGCCCATAATGATATTCCTAACTCAGACCCTGACACTGACTCTAACTAAGGCCCTACTGCCGCCAATATCTAAAGTCCTGATGCTATCCTGAGTTAATATCCTGACCCAGGTCTTACCAAGGTCCTGAAACTGACCCAAAGTAAGCCTTGATGCTGTCTGAAAATGAGGCCCTGAGGCTCTCCCTAACAGAGGCCCTGATAATGTCTTTAGTGAAGACCCTCACGCTGATCCCACAGAGGCCCTTCTGCTGCTCCTAAGTCATGCCCTGACAGTGTCCCGAACTCAGGCCCTAAACATAAGCCTCACTTAGGCCCTTTGGCTGTACCTTCCTTATGCTCTGACGCTGTCTGTATAGGAAGCCCTGGCAGTGGTCCTGATTTAGGCCCTCACGCTGGTCCTAAGTAAGGCCCTGAGGCTCTCAATAACGAAGGTCTTCACGCTTTTCCTGGGTCATTTCGTGACGCTATCCCTGGCCCGGAACCTGACTCTGTCCCAAGCTCATGTCCTGCATCTTATCCTAAATGAAACCCTAATAGTATCCCTAACTAAGCCCTGACCAATCCGAACAAAGGCCTTGACACTATCTCTCACTAAAGCCCGGAATCTGTCCCTAACATGGGACCTGTTGCAATCAATAACTAAAACCCGGACACTGTCCTGAGCTAATATCCTGACTCATTTCTATCCACTGTTCTGATACTTTCCAAAAGAAAGCCTGTTGCCGTCCTTAAGTGAAGACCTGAGGCTGTGCCTAACTCAGGCCCTGAAGCTTTCCCTAACTGAGGCCTTGATTCTGTGACTAACACAGGCCCTGTTCATGTCTTTCACTATGACCTGCATGCTGACCCCACAAAGGCCCTGATGCTGTTCCTACGTCATGCCCTGACTGTGTCTCCAGCAGGTGGGCTGGCACTAGGCCTCACTCAGGCCTAGACGTTCTCCCTAAGTCAGGCTCTGACGCTGTCCCTACCCGAAGCCCTGACACAGGTCCTAAATTAGGCCCTGATTCTCTAAATAACTAAGGTCATGACACCAACCCAGGTCATTTTCTGACACTATCCCTGGCTCGGACCATGAGTCTGTCCCAAGCTCATGTCCTGCATCTTATCCTAAATGAAACCCTAATAGTATCCCTAACTAAGCCCTGACTAATCCGAACAAAGGCCTTGATACTATCTCTCACTAAAGCCCGGAATCTGTCCCTAACATGGGACCTGTTGCAATCAATAACTAAAATCCGGAAACTGTCCTGAGGTAATTTCCTGACACATTTCTATGCACGATCCTGACACTGTCCCAAACCTGTCGGTGTAATTAAATGAAGACCTGACGCTGTGCCTAACTCAGGCCCTGAAGCTTTCCCTAAGTGAGGCCTTGATTCTGTGACTCACTCAAGGCCTGCTCATGTCTTTCACTATGACCTTTCGCTGACCCAACCAAGGTGTTTCTGCTGCTCCTAAGTCGTACCCTGACTGTGTCTGCAGCTAGGGGGCTGACGCTAGGCCTCACTCAGGCCTTGACGTTCTCCATAAGTCAGGTCTGAATCTGTCCCTACCGAAAATCTTGACGCAGGTCCTAAATTTTAGGCCTTGATTCTCTAAGTAACTAAGGTCTTGACACCAAATCCAGGTCATTAACTGACACTACCCCTAGACCTTAATCTAATCTTGACTTTAGCTAATGTCAAGTTTAGGGGAAGAGATTCTTTACGATGAAATTCTTTCATCATATGAATATTGGTTTCTTAAAACAATAATTTTTAAACTCTTGTTAACCTTAAACAAAGTGTACTCAACTGCTGTGGAATATTCCTTCATAGCAGCGTGCATGGTTCACTTTTACATTCTTGTGTGTTGGCCTTCAGGGTTCTTGCAGGAATGGCTCCTCTTATGCTAACTAAATCATCCCTGATGCTGAACATAAATAAGGCGCTGAAATTACTCCCGATGCTGTGAACCGCTCCCTAACTACGGCCTGGAGACTCGTGCTAACCCAGGCGCTGACACTGTCCCTAACCAAGACCCTGACATTACACGTAACTCGGACCCTGACACTACTCCTAGCTCACTCCCTGACACTATACCTAACAAAGGCCATAATGATATTCCTAACTCAGACCCTGACACTGACTCTAACTAAGGCCCTACTGCCGCCAATATCTAAAGTCCTGATACTATCCTGAGTTAATATCCTGACCCAGGTCTTACCAAGGTCCTGAAACTGACCCAAAGTAAGCCTTGATGCTGTCCGAAAATGAGGTCCTGAGGCTCTCCCTAACAGAGGCCCTGATAATGTCTTTAATGAAGACCCTCAGGCTGATCCCACAGAGGCCCTTCTGCTGCTCCTAAGTCATGCCCTGACTCTTTCCCTAACTCAGATCCTAAAGATAGGCCTCACTTAGGCACTTGGGCTATACCTTCCTTATGCTCTGACGCTGTCTGTATAGGAAGACCTGGCAGTGGTCCTGATTTAGGCCCTGACGCTGGTCCTAAGTAAGGCCCTGATGCTCTCAATAACGAAGGTCTTCACGCATTTCCTGGGTCATTTCGCGACGCTATCCCTGGCCCGGAACCTGACTCTGTCCCAAGCTCATGTCCTGCATCTTATCCTAAATGAAACCCTAATAGTATCCCTAACTAAGCCCTGATTAAACCTAACAAGGGCCTTCACACTATCTCTCACCAACACCCAGAATATATCCCTAATGGTCCCTGCTGCAATCAATAACTAAAATCCGGACACTGTCCTGAGCTATTACCCTGACTCCTTTCTATCCACTGTCCTGATACTTTCCAAAAGAAAGCCTGTTGCCGTCCTTAGGTGAAGACCTGAGGCTGTGCCTAACTCAGGCCCTGAAACTTTCCCTAACTGAGGCCTTGATTCTGTGACTAACACAGGCCCTGCTCATTTCTTTCACTATGACCCGAATGCTGACCCAACAAAGGCCCTGATGCTATTCCTACGTCATGCCCTGTGTCTCCAGCTAGTGGGCTGACACTAGGCCGCACTCAGGCCTAGATGTTCTCCCTAAGTCAGGCTCTGACGCTGTCCCTACCCGAAACCCTGACACAGGTCCTAAATTAGGCCCTGATTCTCTAAGTAACTAAGGTCTTGACACCAACCCAGGTCATTGGCTGACACTATCCCTGGCTCGGATCGTGACTCTGTCCCAAGCTAATGTCCTGCATCTTATCCTAATTGAAACCCTAATACTCTCCCTAACTAAGTCGCTCACTGATCCTAACTAAGACTTTCACCCTATCTCTCACTAAGGCCCAGAATCTGTCCCTAACATGGGACCTTCTGCAGTCAATAATGAAAATCCGGACACTATCCTGAGCTAATATCCTGACACATTTCTATCCACCCACCAGACACAGTCCCAAAGAAAGGCCTGTCGCTGTCCTTAACTGAAGACGAGAGGCTGTGCCTAACTCAGGACCTCAAGATTTCCCTAACTGAGGCCTCGATTCTCTGACTCACTCAGGCCCTGCTCATGTCTTTCACTATGACCCGAATGCTGACTCCACAAACGCCCTGAATGCTGCTCCTAAGTCATGCCCTGACAGTGTCTGCATCTAGGGGCCTCACTCAGGCCCTCACCTTCTCCCTATATCAGGCTCTGACGCTGTCCCTACCCGAAGCCCTGGCACAGGTCTTAAATTAGGCCCTGATTCTCTAAGTACCTAAGGGCTTGATTCCAAACCTAGGTCATTACCTGACACTAGCCCTAGACCTGAATGTAACCTTGTCCGTTGCTAATGTCAAATTTATCTAAAGAGATTCTTTAGGATGAAATTCTTTCATCTTCTGAATAGAGTTTTCTGAAAAAAATAATGTTTAAACTCTTACTGACCTTAAACAAAATGTACTCAACTTCTGCGGAATATTCCTTTATACCAGCGTGTATGGTTTCCTTCTGCATCTGCGTGTGTTGGCTTAAAGGGTGCTTGTAGGAATGCCTACTGTTATGCTAACTAAATCCCTGATGCTGTCCCTAAATAACGTCCTGAAATTAGTCTCAAGGCTGTGAACCTGTCCCAAACTGAGGCCTGGAGGCTCATCCTAGCTCAGGTCCTGACACTGTCCCTAGCAAAGGCCCTCACACAACTCCTAGCTCAGTCCCTGACACTATACCTAACAAAGGCTATAATGCTAGTCCTAACTCAGGCCCTGACACTGTTTCTAACTACAGCCCAGCTGCCGCCAATATCTAAAATCCTGATACTATCCTGAGTTAATATCCTGACCCAGGTCTTACCAAGGTCCTGAAACTGACCCAAAGTAAGCCTTGATGCTGTCCATAAATAAGGCCCTGAGGCTCTCCCTAACAGAGGCCCTGATAATGTCTTTAGTGAAGAACCTGACGCTGATCCCACAGAGGCCCTTCTGCTGCTCCTAAGTCATGCCCTGACAGTGTCCCGAACTCAGGCCCTAAAGATAAGCCTCACTTAGGCCCTTTGGCTGTACCTTCCTTATGCTCTGACGCTGTCTGTATAGGAAGCCCTGGCAGTGGTCCTGATTTAGGCCCTCACGCTGGTCCTAAGTAAGGCCCTCACGCTGGTCCTAAGTAAGGCCCTGAGGCTCTCAATAACGAAGGTCTTCACGCTTTTCCTGGGTCATTTCGTGACGCTATCCCTGGCCCGGAACCTGACTCTGTCCCAAGCTCATGTCCTGCATCTTATCCTAAATGAAACCCTAATAGTATCCCTAACTAAGCCCTGACCAATCCGAACAAAGGCCTTGACACTATCTCTCACTAAAGCCCGGAATCTGTCCCTAACATGGGACCTGTTGCAATCAATAACTAAAACCCGGACACTGTCCTGAGCTAATATCCTGACTCATTTCTATCCACTGTTCTGATACTTTCCAAAAGAAAGCCTGTTGCCGTCCTTAAGTGAAGACCTGAGGCTGTGCCTAACTCAGGCCCTGAAGCTTTCCCTAACTGAGGCCTTGATTCTGTGACTAACACAGGCCCTGTTCATGTCTTTCACTATGACCTGCATGCTGACCCCACAAAGGCCCTGATGCTGTTCCTACGTCATGCCCTGACTGTGTCTCCAGCAGGTGGGCTGGCACTAGGCCTCACTCAGGCCTAGACGTTCTCCCTAAGTCAGGCTCTGACGCTGTCCCTACCCGAAGCCCTGACACAGGTCCTAAATTAGGCCCTGATTCTCTAAATAACTAAGGTCATGACACCAACCCAGGTCATTTTCTGACACTATCCCTGGCTCGGACCATGAGTCTGTCCCAAGCTCATGTCCTGCATCTTATCCTAAATGAAACCCTAATAGTATCCCTAACTAAGCCCTGACTAATCCGAACAAAGGCCTTGATACTATCTCTCACTAAAGCCCGGAATCTGTCCCTAACATGGGACCTGTTGCAATCAATAACTAAAATCCGGAAACTGTCCTGAGGTAATTTCCTGACACATTTCTATGCACGATCCTGACACTGTCCCAAACCTGTCGGTGTAATTAAATGAAGACCTGACGCTGTGCCTAACTCAGGCCCTGAAGCTTTCCCTAAGTGAGGCCTTGATTCTGTGACTCACTCAAGGCCTGCTCATGTCTTTCACTATGACCTTTCGCTGACCCAACCAAGGTGTTTCTGCTGCTCCTAAGTCGTACCCTGACTGTGTCTGCAGCTAGGGGGCTGACGCTAGGCCTCACTCAGGCCTTGACGTTCTCCATAAGTCAGGTCTGAATCTGTCCCTACCGAAAATCTTGACGCAGGTCCTAAATTTTAGGCCTTGATTCTCTAAGTAACTAAGGTCTTGACACCAAATCCAGGTCATTAACTGACACTACCCCTAGACCTTAATCTAATCTTGACTTTAGCTAATGTCAAGTTTAGGGGAAGAGATTCTTTACGATGAAATTCTTTCATCATATGAATATTGGTTTCTTAAAACAATAATTTTTAAACTCTTGTTAACCTTAAACAAAGTGTACTCAACTGCTGTGGAATATTCCTTCATAGCAGCGTGCATGGTTCACTTTTACATTCTTGTGTGTTGGCCTTCAGGGTTCTTGCAGGAATGGCTCCTCTTATGCTAACTAAATCATCCCTGATGCTGAACATAAATAAGGCGCTGAAATTACTCCCGATACTGTGAACCGCTCCCTAACTACGGCCTGGAGACTCGTGCTAACCCAGGCGCTGACACTGTCCCTAACCAAGACCCTGACATTACACGTAACTCGGACCCTGACACTACTCCTAGCTCACTCCCTGACACTATACCTAACAAAGGCCATAATGATATTCCTAACTCAGACCCTGACACTGACTCTAACTAAGGCCCTACTGCCGCCAATATCTAAAGTCCTGATACTATCCTGAGTTAATATCCTGACCCAGGTCTTACCAAGGTCCTGAAACTGACCCAAAGTAAGCCTTGATGCTGTCCGAAAATGAGGTCCTGAGGCTCTCCCTAACAGAGGCCCTGATAATGTCTTTAATGAAGACCCTCAGGCTGATCCCACAGAGGCCCTTCTGCTGCTCCTAAGTCATGCCCTGACTCTTTCCCTAACTCAGATCCTAAAGATAGGCCTCACTTAGGCACTTGGGCTATACCTTCCTTATGCTCTGACGCTGTCTGTATAGGAAGACCTGGCAGTGGTCCTGATTTAGGCCCTGACGCTGGTCCTAAGTAAGGCCCTGATGCTCTCAATAACGAAGGTCTTCACGCATTTCCTGGGTCATTTCGCGACGCTATCCCTGGCCCGGAACCTGACTCTGTCCCAAGCTCATGTCCTGCATCTTATCCTAAATGAAACCCTAATAGTATCCCTAACTAAGCCCTGATTAAACCTAACAAGGGCCTTCACACTATCTCTCACCAACACCCAGAATATATCCCTAATGGTCCCTGCTGCAATCAATAACTAAAATCCGGACACTGTCCTGAGCTATTACCCTGACTCCTTTCTATCCACTGTCCTGATACTTTCCAAAAGAAAGCCTGTTGCCGTCCTTAGGTGAAGACCTGAGGCTGTGCCTAACTCAGGCCCTGAAACTTTCCCTAACTGAGGCCTTGATTCTGTGACTAACACAGGCCCTGCTCATTTCTTTCACTATGACCCGAATGCTGACCCAACAAAGGCCCTGATGCTATTCCTACGTCATGCCCTGTGTCTCCAGCTAGTGGGCTGACACTAGGCCGCACTCAGGCCTAGATGTTCTCCCTAAGTCAGGCTCTGACGCTGTCCCTACCCGAAACCCTGACACAGGTCCTAAATTAGGCCCTGATTCTCTAAGTAACTAAGGTCTTGACACCAACCCAGGTCATTGGCTGACACTATCCCTGGCTCGGATCGTGACTCTGTCCCAAGCTAATGTCCTGCATCTTATCCTAATTGAAACCCTAATACTCTCCCTAACTAAGTCGCTCACTGATCCTAACTAAGACTTTCACCCTATCTCTCACTAAGGCCCAGAATCTGTCCCTAACATGGGACCTTCTGCAGTCAATAATGAAAATCCGGACACTATCCTGAGCTAATATCCTGACACATTTCTATCCACCCACCAGACACAGTCCCAAAGAAAGGCCTGTCGCTGTCCTTAACTGAAGACGAGAGGCTGTGCCTAACTCAGGACCTCAAGATTTCCCTAACTGAGGCCTCGATTCTCTGACTCACTCAGGCCCTGCTCATGTCTTTCACTATGACCCGAATGCTGACTCCACAAACGCCCTGAATGCTGCTCCTAAGTCATGCCCTGACAGTGTCTGCATCTAGGGGCCTCACTCAGGCCCTCACCTTCTCCCTATATCAGGCTCTGACGCTGTCCCTACCCGAAGCCCTGGCACAGGTCTTAAATTAGGCCCTGATTCTCTAAGTACCTAAGGGCTTGATTCCAAACCTAGGTCATTACCTGACACTAGCCCTAGACCTGAATGTAACCTTGTCCGTTGCTAATGTCAAATTTATCTAAAGAGATTCTTTAGGATGAAATTCTTTCATCTTCTGAATAGAGTTTTCTGAAAAAAATAATGTTTAAACTCTTACTGACCTTAAACAAAATGTACTCAACTTCTGCGGAATATTCCTTTATACCAGCGTGTATGGTTTCCTTCTGCATCTGCGTGTGTTGGCTTAAAGGGTGCTTGTAGGAATGCCTACTGTTATGCTAACTAAATCCCTGATGCTGTCCCTAAATAACGTCCTGAAATTAGTCTCAAGGCTGTGAACCTGTCCCAAACTGAGGCCTGGAGGCTCATCCTAGCTCAGGTCCTGACACTGTCCCTAGCAAAGGCCCTCACACAACTCCTAGCTCAGTCCCTGACACTATACCTAACAAAGGCTATAATGCTAGTCCTAACTCAGGCCCTGACACTGTTTCTAACTACAGCCCAGCTGCCGCCAATATCTAAAATCCTGATACTATCCTGAGTTAATATCCTGACCCAGGTCTTACCAAGGTCCTGAAACTGACCCAAAGTAAGCCTTGATGCTGTCCATAAATAAGGCCCTGAGGCTCTCCCTAACAGAGGCCCTGATAATGTCTTTAGTGAAGAACCTGACGCTGATCCCACAGAGGCCCTTCTGCTGCTCCTAAGTCATGCCCTGACAGTGTCCCGAACTCAGGCCCTAAAGATAAGCCTCACTTAGGCCCTTTGGCTGTACCTTCCTTATGCTCTGACGCTGTCTGTATAGGAAGCCCTGGCAGTGGTCCTGATTTAGGCCCTCACGCTGGTCCTAAGTAAGGCCCTCACGCTGGTCCTAAGTAAGGCCCTGAGGCTCTCAATAACGAAGGTCTTCACGCTTTTCCTGGGTCATTTCGTGACGCTATCCCTGGCCCGGAACCTGACTCTGTCCCAAGCTCATGTCCTGCATCTTATCCTAAATGAAACCCTAATAGTATCCCTAACTAAGCCCTGACCAATCCGAACAAAGGCCTTGACACTATCTCTCACTAAAGCCCGGAATCTGTCCCTAACATGGCACCTGTTGCAATCAATAACTAAAATCCGGACACTGTCCTGAGATAATTTCCTGACACATTTCTATGCACGATCCTGACACTGTCCCAAACCGGTCGGTGTCTTTAAGTGAAGACCAGACACTGTGCCTAACTCAGGCCCTGAAGCTTTCCCTAAGTGAGGCCTTGATTCTGTGACTCACTCAAGGCCTGCTCATGTCTTTCACTATGACCTTTCGCTGACCCAACCAAGGTGTTTATGCTGCTCCTAAGTCATGCCCTGACTGTGTCTACAGCTACGGGGCTGACGATAGGCCTCACTCAGGCCCTGACGTTCTCCATAAGTCAAGTCTGACGCTGTCCCTACCGAAAATCTTGACGCAGGTCCTAAATTTTAGGCCTTGATTCTCTAAGTAACTAAGGTCTTGACACTAAATCTAGGTCATTAACTGACACTACCCCTAGACCTGAATCTAATCTTGACTTTAGCTAATGTCAAGTTTAGGGAAAGAGATTCTTTATGACGAAATTCTTTCATCATATGAATATTGGTTTCTTAAAAAAATAAATTTTAAACTCTTGTTAACCTTAAACAAAGTGTACTCAACTGCTGTGGAATATTCCTTCATAGCAGCGTGCATGGTTCACTTTTACATTCTTGTGTGTTGGCCTTCAGGGTTCTTGCAGGAATGGCTCCTCTTATGCTAACTAAATCATCCCTGATGCTGAACATAAATAAGGCGCTGAAATTACTCCCGATGCTCTGAACCTGTCCCTAACTACGGCCTGGAGACTCGTGCTAAACCAGGCCCTGACACTGTCCCAAACCAAGACCCTGACATTACACGTAACTCGGACCCTGACACTACTCCTAGCTCAGTCCCTGACACTATTACCTAACAAAGCCCATAATGATATTCCTAACTCAGACCCTGACACTGACTCTAACTAAGGCCCTACTGCCGCCAATATCTAAAGTCCTGATGCTATCCTGAGTTAATATCCTGACCCAGGTCTTACCAAGGTCCTGAAACTGACCCAAAGTAAGCCTTGATGCTGTCTGAAAATGAGGCCCTGAGGCTCTCCCTAACAGAGGCCCTGATAATGTCTTTAGTGAAGACCCTCACGCTGATCCCACAGAGGCCCTTCTGCTGCTCCTAAGTCATGCCCTGACAGTGTCCCGAACTCAGGCCCTAAACATAAGCCTCACTTAGGCCCTTTGGCTGTACCTTCCTTATGCTCTGACGCTGTCTGTATAGGAAGCCCTGGCAGTGGTCCTGATTTAGGCCCTCACGCTGGTCCTAAGTAAGGCCCTGAGGCTCTCAATAACGAAGGTCTTCACGCTTTTCCTGGGTCATTTCGTGACGCTATCCCTGGCCCGGAACCTGACTCTGTCCCAAGCTCATGTCCTGCATCTTATCCTAAATGAAACCCTAATAGTATCCCTAACTAAGCCCTGACCAATCCGAACAAAGGCCTTGACACTATCTCTCACTAAAGCCCGGAATCTGTCCCTAACATGGGACCTGTTGCAATCAATAACTAAAACCCGGACACTGTCCTGAGCTAATATCCTGACTCATTTCTATCCACTGTTCTGATACTTTCCAAAAGAAAGCCTGTTGCCGTCCTTAAGTGAAGACCTGAGGCTGTGCCTAACTCAGGCCCTGAAGCTTTCCCTAACTGAGGCCTTGATTCTGTGACTAACACAGGCCCTGTTCATGTCTTTCACTATGACCTGCATGCTGACCCCACAAAGGCCCTGATGCTGTTCCTACGTCATGCCCTGACTGTGTCTCCAGCAGGTGGGCTGGCACTAGGCCTCACTCAGGCCTAGACGTTCTCCCTAAGTCAGGCTCTGACGCTGTCCCTACCCGAAGCCCTGACACAGGTCCTAAATTAGGCCCTGATTCTCTAAATAACTAAGGTCATGACACCAACCCAGGTCATTTTCTGACACTATCCCTGGCTCGGACCATGAGTCTGTCCCAAGCTCATGTCCTGCATCTTATCCTAAATGAAACCCTAATAGTATCCCTAACTAAGCCCTGACTAATCCGAACAAAGGCCTTGATACTATCTCTCACTAAAGCCCGGAATCTGTCCCTAACATGGGACCTGTTGCAATCAATAACTAAAATCCGGAAACTGTCCTGAGGTAATTTCCTGACACATTTCTATGCACGATCCTGACACTGTCCCAAACCTGTCGGTGTAATTAAATGAAGACCTGACGCTGTGCCTAACTCAGGCCCTGAAGCTTTCCCTAAGTGAGGCCTTGATTCTGTGACTCACTCAAGGCCTGCTCATGTCTTTCACTATGACCTTTCGCTGACCCAACCAAGGTGTTTCTGCTGCTCCTAAGTCGTACCCTGACTGTGTCTGCAGCTAGGGGGCTGACGCTAGGCCTCACTCAGGCCTTGACGTTCTCCATAAGTCAGGTCTGAATCTGTCCCTACCGAAAATCTTGACGCAGGTCCTAAATTTTAGGCCTTGATTCTCTAAGTAACTAAGGTCTTGACACCAAATCCAGGTCATTAACTGACACTACCCCTAGACCTTAATCTAATCTTGACTTTAGCTAATGTCAAGTTTAGGGGAAGAGATTCTTTACGATGAAATTCTTTCATCATATGAATATTGGTTTCTTAAAACAATAATTTTTAAACTCTTGTTAACCTTAAACAAAGTGTACTCAACTGCTGTGGAATATTCCTTCATAGCAGCGTGCATGGTTCACTTTTACATTCTTGTGTGTTGGCCTTCAGGGTTCTTGCAGGAATGGCTCCTCTTATGCTAACTAAATCATCCCTGATGCTGAACATAAATAAGGCGCTGAAATTACTCCCGATGCTGTGAACCGCTCCCTAACTACGGCCTGGAGACTCGTGCTAACCCAGGCGCTGACACTGTCCCTAACCAAGACCCTGACATTACACGTAACTCGGACCCTGACACTACTCCTAGCTCACTCCCTGACACTATACCTAACAAAGGCCATAATGATATTCCTAACTCAGACCCTGACACTGACTCTAACTAAGGCCCTACTGCCGCCAATATCTAAAGTCCTGATACTATCCTGAGTTAATATCCTGACCCAGGTCTTACCAAGGTCCTGAAACTGACCCAAAGTAAGCCTTGATGCTGTCCGAAAATGAGGTCCTGAGGCTCTCCCTAACAGAGGCCCTGATAATGTCTTTAATGAAGACCCTCAGGCTGATCCCACAGAGGCCCTTCTGCTGCTCCTAAGTCATGCCCTGACTCTTTCCCTAACTCAGATCCTAAAGATAGGCCTCACTTAGGCACTTGGGCTATACCTTCCTTATGCTCTGACGCTGTCTGTATAGGAAGACCTGGCAGTGGTCCTGATTTAGGCCCTGACGCTGGTCCTAAGTAAGGCCCTGATGCTCTCAATAACGAAGGTCTTCACGCATTTCCTGGGTCATTTCGCGACGCTATCCCTGGCCCGGAACCTGACTCTGTCCCAAGCTCATGTCCTGCATCTTATCCTAAATGAAACCCTAATAGTATCCCTAACTAAGCCCTGATTAAACCTAACAAGGGCCTTCACACTATCTCTCACCAACACCCAGAATATATCCCTAATGGTCCCTGCTGCAATCAATAACTAAAATCCGGACACTGTCCTGAGCTATTACCCTGACTCCTTTCTATCCACTGTCCTGATACTTTCCAAAAGAAAGCCTGTTGCCGTCCTTAGGTGAAGACCTGAGGCTGTGCCTAACTCAGGCCCTGAAACTTTCCCTAACTGAGGCCTTGATTCTGTGACTAACACAGGCCCTGCTCATTTCTTTCACTATGACCCGAATGCTGACCCAACAAAGGCCCTGATGCTATTCCTACGTCATGCCCTGTGTCTCCAGCTAGTGGGCTGACACTAGGCCGCACTCAGGCCTAGATGTTCTCCCTAAGTCAGGCTCTGACGCTGTCCCTACCCGAAACCCTGACACAGGTCCTAAATTAGGCCCTGATTCTCTAAGTAACTAAGGTCTTGACACCAACCCAGGTCATTGGCTGACACTATCCCTGGCTCGGATCGTGACTCTGTCCCAAGCTAATGTCCTGCATCTTATCCTAATTGAAACCCTAATACTCTCCCTAACTAAGTCGCTCACTGATCCTAACTAAGACTTTCACCCTATCTCTCACTAAGGCCCAGAATCTGTCCCTAACATGGGACCTTCTGCAGTCAATAATGAAAATCCGGACACTATCCTGAGCTAATATCCTGACACATTTCTATCCACCCACCAGACACAGTCCCAAAGAAAGGCCTGTCGCTGTCCTTAACTGAAGACGAGAGGCTGTGCCTAACTCAGGACCTCAAGATTTCCCTAACTGAGGCCTCGATTCTCTGACTCACTCAGGCCCTGCTCATGTCTTTCACTATGACCCGAATGCTGACTCCACAAACGCCCTGAATGCTGCTCCTAAGTCATGCCCTGACAGTGTCTGCATCTAGGGGCCTCACTCAGGCCCTCACCTTCTCCCTATATCAGGCTCTGACGCTGTCCCTACCCGAAGCCCTGGCACAGGTCTTAAATTAGGCCCTGATTCTCTAAGTACCTAAGGGCTTGATTCCAAACCTAGGTCATTACCTGACACTAGCCCTAGACCTGAATGTAACCTTGTCCGTTGCTAATGTCAAATTTATCTAAAGAGATTCTTTAGGATGAAATTCTTTCATCTTCTGAATAGAGTTTTCTGAAAAAAATAATGTTTAAACTCTTACTGACCTTAAACAAAATGTACTCAACTTCTGCGGAATATTCCTTTATACCAGCGTGTATGGTTTCCTTCTGCATCTGCGTGTGTTGGCTTAAAGGGTGCTTGTAGGAATGCCTACTGTTATGCTAACTAAATCCCTGATGCTGTCCCTAAATAACGTCCTGAAATTAGTCTCAAGGCTGTGAACCTGTCCCAAACTGAGGCCTGGAGGCTCATCCTAGCTCAGGTCCTGACACTGTCCCTAGCAAAGGCCCTCACACAACTCCTAGCTCAGTCCCTGACACTATACCTAACAAAGGCTATAATGCTAGTCCTAACTCAGGCCCTGACACTGTTTCTAACTACAGCCCAGCTGCCGCCAATATCTAAAATCCTGATACTATCCTGAGTTAATATCCTGACCCAGGTCTTACCAAGGTCCTGAAACTGACCCAAAGTAAGCCTTGATGCTGTCCATAAATAAGGCCCTGAGGCTCTCCCTAACAGAGGCCCTGATAATGTCTTTAGTGAAGAACCTGACGCTGATCCCACAGAGGCCCTTCTGCTGCTCCTAAGTCATGCCCTGACAGTGTCCCGAACTCAGGCCCTAAAGATAAGCCTCACTTAGGCCCTTTGGCTGTACCTTCCTTATGCTCTGACGCTGTCTGTATAGGAAGCCCTGGCAGTGGTCCTGATTTAGGCCCTCACGCTGGTCCTAAGTAAGGCCCTCACGCTGGTCCTAAGTAAGGCCCTGAGGCTCTCAATAACGAAGGTCTTCACGCTTTTCCTGGGTCATTTCGTGACGCTATCCCTGGCCCGGAACCTGACTCTGTCCCAAGCTCATGTCCTGCATCTTATCCTAAATGAAACCCTAATAGTATCCCTAACTAAGCCCTGACCAATCCGAACAAAGGCCTTGACACTATCTCTCACTAAAGCCCGGAATCTGTCCCTAACATGGGACCTGTTGCAATCAATAACTAAAACCCGGACACTGTCCTGAGCTAATATCCTGACTCATTTCTATCCACTGTTCTGATACTTTCCAAAAGAAAGCCTGTTGCCGTCCTTAAGTGAAGACCTGAGGCTGTGCCTAACTCAGGCCCTGAAGCTTTCCCTAACTGAGGCCTTGATTCTGTGACTAACACAGGCCCTGTTCATGTCTTTCACTATGACCTGCATGCTGACCCCACAAAGGCCCTGATGCTGTTCCTACGTCATGCCCTGACTGTGTCTCCAGCAGGTGGGCTGGCACTAGGCCTCACTCAGGCCTAGACGTTCTCCCTAAGTCAGGCTCTGACGCTGTCCCTACCCGAAGCCCTGACACAGGTCCTAAATTAGGCCCTGATTCTCTAAATAACTAAGGTCATGACACCAACCCAGGTCATTTTCTGACACTATCCCTGGCTCGGACCATGAGTCTGTCCCAAGCTCATGTCCTGCATCTTATCCTAAATGAAACCCTAATAGTATCCCTAACTAAGCCCTGACTAATCCGAACAAAGGCCTTGATACTATCTCTCACTAAAGCCCGGAATCTGTCCCTAACATGGGACCTGTTGCAATCAATAACTAAAATCCGGAAACTGTCCTGAGGTAATTTCCTGACACATTTCTATGCACGATCCTGACACTGTCCCAAACCTGTCGGTGTAATTAAATGAAGACCTGACGCTGTGCCTAACTCAGGCCCTGAAGCTTTCCCTAAGTGAGGCCTTGATTCTGTGACTCACTCAAGGCCTGCTCATGTCTTTCACTATGACCTTTCGCTGACCCAACCAAGGTGTTTCTGCTGCTCCTAAGTCGTACCCTGACTGTGTCTGCAGCTAGGGGGCTGACGCTAGGCCTCACTCAGGCCTTGACGTTCTCCATAAGTCAGGTCTGAATCTGTCCCTACCGAAAATCTTGACGCAGGTCCTAAATTTTAGGCCTTGATTCTCTAAGTAACTAAGGTCTTGACACCAAATCCAGGTCATTAACTGACACTACCCCTAGACCTTAATCTAATCTTGACTTTAGCTAATGTCAAGTTTAGGGGAAGAGATTCTTTACGATGAAATTCTTTCATCATATGAATATTGGTTTCTTAAAACAATAATTTTTAAACTCTTGTTAACCTTAAACAAAGTGTACTCAACTGCTGTGGAATATTCCTTCATAGCAGCGTGCATGGTTCACTTTTACATTCTTGTGTGTTGGCCTTCAGGGTTCTTGCAGGAATGGCTCCTCTTATGCTAACTAAATCATCCCTGATGCTGAACATAAATAAGGCGCTGAAATTACTCCCGATGCTGTGAACCGCTCCCTAACTACGGCCTGGAGACTCGTGCTAACCCAGGCGCTGACACTGTCCCTAACCAAGACCCTGACATTACACGTAACTCGGACCCTGACACTACTCCTAGCTCACTCCCTGACACTATACCTAACAAAGGCCATAATGATATTCCTAACTCAGACCCTGACACTGACTCTAACTAAGGCCCTACTGCCGCCAATATCTAAAGTCCTGATACTATCCTGAGTTAATATCCTGACCCAGGTCTTACCAAGGTCCTGAAACTGACCCAAAGTAAGCCTTGATGCTGTCCGAAAATGAGGTCCTGAGGCTCTCCCTAACAGAGGCCCTGATAATGTCTTTAATGAAGACCCTCAGGCTGATCCCACAGAGGCCCTTCTGCTGCTCCTAAGTCATGCCCTGACTCTTTCCCTAACTCAGATCCTAAAGATAGGCCTCACTTAGGCACTTGGGCTATACCTTCCTTATGCTCTGACGCTGTCTGTATAGGAAGACCTGGCAGTGGTCCTGATTTAGGCCCTGACGCTGGTCCTAAGTAAGGCCCTGATGCTCTCAATAACGAAGGTCTTCACGCATTTCCTGGGTCATTTCGCGACGCTATCCCTGGCCCGGAACCTGACTCTGTCCCAAGCTCATGTCCTGCATCTTATCCTAAATGAAACCCTAATAGTATCCCTAACTAAGCCCTGATTAAACCTAACAAGGGCCTTCACACTATCTCTCACCAACACCCAGAATATATCCCTAATGGTCCCTGCTGCAATCAATAACTAAAATCCGGACACTGTCCTGAGCTATTACCCTGACTCCTTTCTATCCACTGTCCTGATACTTTCCAAAAGAAAGCCTGTTGCCGTCCTTAGGTGAAGACCTGAGGCTGTGCCTAACTCAGGCCCTGAAACTTTCCCTAACTGAGGCCTTGATTCTGTGACTAACACAGGCCCTGCTCATTTCTTTCACTATGACCCGAATGCTGACCCAACAAAGGCCCTGATGCTATTCCTACGTCATGCCCTGTGTCTCCAGCTAGTGGGCTGACACTAGGCCGCACTCAGGCCTAGATGTTCTCCCTAAGTCAGGCTCTGACGCTGTCCCTACCCGAAACCCTGACACAGGTCCTAAATTAGGCCCTGATTCTCTAAGTAACTAAGGTCTTGACACCAACCCAGGTCATTGGCTGACACTATCCCTGGCTCGGATCGTGACTCTGTCCCAAGCTAATGTCCTGCATCTTATCCTAATTGAA
>NW_026711880.1:0-29114 GCF_026419965.1 Kogia breviceps
CCAGGAGCTGTGGGAACAGAGAGGAGAGGGGGAGGTCTCTCCCAGCAGCCTCAGAAGCGGCGGATTAAAGCTCCACAATCAACTTTAAGTGCCCTGCAGCTGTTGAAAACCTGAATAGACAACGAATCATCCCAAGTTGAGGAGGTGGACTTTGGGAGCAAGATATACTATTATTTTCCCTTTTTTTTTCTTTTTGTGAGCGTGTGCTGCTGTGTGAGATTTTGTCTGTATAGCTTTGCTTTCACCATTTGTCCTAGGGTTAGACTGACCCATTTTTCTGTTTTTTTTTTTTTTTAAAGGAAATTTTTCTTCTTAATAATTATTTTTTATTTTAATAACTATACTTTATACTACTCTGTCTTCTCCCTTTCTTTCTTCCTTTCTTCCTTCCCTTCTTCCCTCCTTCCCTCCTTTCTCCCTTCCTTCCCCCTTCTTTCCTCCCTTCCTCTCTTCCTTCCTCCCTTTCTTCCTCTGCACCTTCCTTCCTTCCTTTCTTGCTTCCTTCCTTCATTTCTTCCTTCCTTCCCTCCCTCCCTCCTTCCTTCCTTTTCTTTCCTTTCAATTTATTCTACCTTTTATTTTGAGCCGTGTGGATTAAAGGTTCTTGGCGCCCCAGCCAGGCACCAGGGCGGTGTCCCTGAGGTGGGAGAACCAACCTCAAGACACTAGTCCACAAGAGACCTCCCAGCTCCACGTAATATCAGACGGCGAAAATCTCCCAGAGATATCCATCTCAACACCAAGACCCAGCTTCAATCAAGGACCAGCAAAGAACAGTGCTGGACACCCTATCCCCAACAAAGAGCAAGACAGGTCTACAGCCCCATCCATTAGCAGAGAGGCTGCCTAAAATCATAATAAGGTAACCAACATCCCCAAACACACCACCAGACGAGGACCTGCCCATCAGAAAGACAAGATCCAGCCTCATCCACCAGAACAGAGGCACTAGTCCCCCCAACCAGGGAATCTACTCAACCCACTGAACCAACCTTAGCCACTGGGGACAGCCACCAAAAACAACAGGAACTACGAACCTGCAGCGTGCAAAAAGGAGACCCCAAACACAGTAAGATAAGCGAAATGAGAAGACAGAAAAACACACAACAGATGAAGGAGCAAGATAAAAACACACCAGACCTAACAGATGAAGAGGTAATAGCCAATCTACCTGAACGAGAATTTAGAATAATGATGGTGAAGATGATGCAAAATCTTGTAAATAGAATAGACAATTTGCAAGAAACAGTTAACAGGGACCTAGAAGAAATAAAGAGGAAGCAAGAAACGATGAGCAACACAATAAATGAAATTAAAAATACTCTAGATGGGATCAATAGCAGAATAACTGAGGCAGAAGGACGGATAAGTGACCTGGAAGATAAAATAGTGGAAATAACTACTGCAGAGCAGAAGAAAGAAAAAAGAATGAAAAGAACTGAGGACAGTCTCAGAGACCTCTGGGACAACATTAAACGCACCAACATTCGAATTATAGGGGTCCCAGAAGAAGAAGAGAAAAAGAAAGGGACTGAGAAAATATTTGAAGAGATTATAGTCGAAAACTTCCCTAATATAGGAAAGGAAATAATCCATCAAGTCCAGGAAGCACAGAGAGTTCCATACAGGATAAACCCAAAGAGAAACACGCCAAGACACATAATAATCAAACTGTCAAAAATTAAATACAAAGAAAACATATTAAAAGCAGCAAGGGAAAAACAACAAATAACACACAAGGGAATCCCCATAAGATTAACATCTGATCTTTCAGCAGAAACTCTACAAGCCAGAAGGGAGTGGCAGGACATATTTAAAGTGATGAAGGAAAAAAACCTACAACCAAGATTACTCTACCCAGCAAGGATCTCATTCAGATTTGATGGAGAAATTAAAACCTTTACAGACAAGCAAAAGCTGAGAGAGTTCAGCACCACCAAACCAGCTTTACAACAAATCCTAAAGGAACTTCTCTAGGCAAGAAACACAAGAGAAGGAAAAGACCTACAAGAACAACCCGAAACAATTAAGTAAATGGTAATAGGAACATACATATCGATAATTACCTTAAATGTAAATGGATTAAATGCTCCCACCAAAAGACACAGACTGGCTGAATGGATACAAAAACAAGACCCATATATATGCTGTCTCCAAGAGACCCACTTCAGACCTAGGGACACATACAGACTGAAAGTAAGGGGATGGAAAAAGATATTCCATGCAAATGGAAATCAGAAGAAAGCTGGAGTAGCAATTCTCATATCAGACAAAATAGACTTTAAAATAAAGACTATTACAAGAGACAAAGAAGGACACTACATAATGATCAAGGGATCAATCCATGAAGAAGATATAACAATTGTAAATATTTATGCACCCAACATAGGAGCACCTCAATACATAAGGCAAATACTAACAGCCTTAAAAGGGGAAATCGACAGTAACACAATTATAATGGGGGACTTTAACACCCCACTTTCACCAATGGACAGATCATCCAAAATGAAAATAAATAAGGAAACACAAGCTTTAAATGATACATTACACAAGATGGACTTAATTGATATTTATAGGACATTCCATCCAAAAACAACAGAATACACATTTTTCTCAAGTGCTCATGGAACATTCTCCAGGATTGATCATATATTGGGTCACAAATCTAGCCTTGGCAAATTTAAGAAAATTGAAATCGTATCAAGTATCTTTTCCAACCACAACACTATGAGACTAGATATCAATTATAGGAAAAGATCTGTAAAAAATACAAACACATGGAGGCTAAACAATACACTACTTAATAACGAAGTGATCACTGAGGAAATCAAAGAGGAAATAAAAAAATACTTAGAAACAAATGACAATGGAGACACAACGACCCAAAACCTATGGGATAGAGCAAAAGCAGTTCTAAGAGGCAAGTTTATAGCAATACAATCATACCTTAAGAAACAGGAAACATCTCGAATAAACAACCTAACTTTGCACTTAAAGCAATTAGAGAAAGAAGAACAAAAAAACCCCAAATTTAGCATAAGGAAAGAAATCATAAAGATCAGATCAGAAATAAATGAAAAAGAAGTGAAGGAAACAATAGCAAAGATCAATAAAACTAAAAGCTGGTTCTTTGAGAAGATAAATAAAATTGATAAACCATTAGCCAGACTCATCAAGAATAAAAGGGAGAAGACTCAAATCAATAGAATTAGAAATGAAAAAGGAGATGTAACAACTGACACTGCAGAAATACAAAAGATTATTAGAGATTACTACAAGCAACTGTATGCCAATAAAATGGACAACCTGGAAGAAATGGACAAATTCTTAGAAATGCACAACCTGCCGAGACTGAACCAGGAAGAAATAGAAAATTTGAACAGACCAATCACAAGCACTGAAATTGAAACTGTGATTAAAAATCTTCCAGCAAACAAAAGCCCAGGACCAGATGGCTTCACAGGCGAATTCTATCAAACATTTAGAGAAGAGCTAACACCTATCCTTCTCAAACTCTTCCAACAGATAGCAGAGGGAGGAACACTCCCAAACTCATTCTATGAGGCCAACATCACCCTGATACCAAAACCAGACAAAGACGTCACAAAGAAAGAAAACTACAGGCCAATATCACTGATGAACATAGATGCAAAAATCCTCAACAAAATATTAGCAAACAGAATCCAACAGCACATTAAAAGGATCATACACCATGATCAAGTGGGGTTTATCCCAGGAATGCAAGGATTCTTCAATATACGCAAATCAATCAACGTGATACACCATATCAACAAACTGAAGGAGAAAATCCATATGATCATCTCAATAGATGCAGAGAAAGCTTTTGACAAAATTCAACACTCATTTATGATAAAAACCTTGCAGAAAGTAGGCATACAGGGAACTTTCCTCAACATAATAAAGGCCATATATGACAAACCCACAGCTAGCATAGTTCTCAATGGTGAAAAACTGCAACCATTTCCACTAAGATCAGGAACAAGACAAGGTTGCCCACTCTCACCACTCTTATTCAACATAGTTTTGGAAGTTCTAGCCACAGCAATCAGAGAGGAAAAAGAAATAAAAGGAATCCAAATAGGAAAAGAAGAAGTAAAGCTGTCACTGTTTGCAGATGACATGATACTATACATAGAGAATCCTAAGGATGCTACCAGAAAACTACTAGAGCTAATCAATGAATTTGGTAAAGTTGCAGGATACAAAATTAATGCACAGAAATCTCTGGCATTCTTATACACTAATGATGAAAAATCTGAGAGTGAAATTAAGAAAACACTCCCATTTACCATTGCAACAAAAAGAATAAAGTATCTACGAATAAACCTACCTAAGGAGACAAAAGACTTGTATGCAGAAAACTATAAGACACTGATGAAAGAAATTAAAGATGATACAAATAGGTGGAGAAATATACCATGTTCTTGGATTGGAAGAATCAACATTGTGAAAATGACTATACTACCCAAAGCAATCTACCGATTCAATGCAATCCCTATCAAATTACCACTGGCATTTTTTACAGAACTAGAACAAAAAATTTCACAATTTGTATGGAAACAAAAAAGACCCCGAATAGCCAAAGCAATCTTGAGAACGAGAAATGGAGCTGGAGGAATTAGGCTCCCTGACTTCAGACTCTACTACAAGGCTACAGTAATCAAGACAATATGGTACTGGCACAAAAACAGAAATATAGATCAATGGAACAGGATAGAGAGCCCAGAGATAAACCCACACACATATGGTCACCTTATCTTTGATAAAGGAGGGAAGGATATACAGTGGAGAAAAGACAGCCTCTTCAATAAGTGGTGCTGGGAAAACTGGACAGCCACATGTAAAAGTATGAAATTAGAACACTCCCTAACACCACACACAAAAATAAACTCAAAATGGGTTAAAGACCTAAATGTAAGGCCAGACACTATCAAACTCTTAGAGGAAAACATAGGCAGAACACTATACGACATAAATCACAGCAAGATCCTTTTTGACCCATCTCCTAGAGAAATGGAAATAAAAACACAAATAAACAAATGGGACCTAATGAAACTTAAAAGCTTTTGCACAGCAAAGGATACCATAAACAAGACCAAAAGACAACCCTCAGATTGGGAGAAAATATTTGCAAATGAAGCAACTGACAAAGGATTAATTTCCAAAATTTATAAGCAACTCATGCAGCTCAATAACAAAAAAACAAACAACCCAATCCAAAAATGGGCAGAAGAACTAAATAGACATTTCTCCAAAGAAGATATACAGATTGCTAACAAACACATGAAAGAATGCTCAACCTCATTAATCATTAGAGAAATGCAAATCAAAACTACAATGAGATATCATCTCACACCGGTCAGATTGGCCATCATCAAAAACTCTAGAAACAATAAATGCTGGAGAGGGTGTGGAGAAAAGGGAACCTTCTTGCACTGCTGGTGGGAATGTAAATTGATACAGCCGCTATGGAGAACAGTATGGAGGTTCCTTAAAAAACTACAAATAGAACTACCATACGACCCAGCAATCCCACTACTGGGCATATACCCTGAGAAAACCATAATTCAGAAAGACTCATGTACCAAAATGTTCATTGCAGCTCTATTTACAATAGCCAGGACATGGAAGCAACCTAAGTGTCCATCAGCAGATGAATGGATAAAGAAGATGTGGCACATATATACAATGGAATATTACTCAGCCATAAAAGGAAATGAAACTGAGTTATTTATAATGAGGTGGATGGACCTGGAGTCTGTCATACAGAGTGAAGTAAGTCAGAAGGAGAAAAACAAATACCGTATGCTAACACATATATATGGACTCTAAGGGGAAAAAAATGTCATGAAGAGATTAGTGGTAGGACGGGAATAAAACACAGACTTACTCGAGCATGGACTTGAGGATATCGGGAGGGGGAAGGGTGGGCTGAGAAGAAGTGAGAGAGTGGCAGGGACATATACACACTATCAAATGTAAATTAGATAGCTAGTGGGAAGCTGCTGCATAGCACAGGGAGATCACCTCTGTGCTTTGTGACCACCTAGAGGGGTGGGATAGGGAGGGTGGGAGAGAGGGTGATGCAAGAGGGAAGAGATATGGGAACATATGTATATGTATAACTGATTCAGTTTGTTGTAAAGGAAAAACTAACACTATTGTAAAACAGTTATACTCCAATAAAGATGTTAAAAAAAAAAAAATGCAGGCAAGTGCTGAGAAAGTTTAAGGCGGGAATACATCGATTCTAAATGGGGAAAAAAAAAAAAAAAAAGACACAGACTGGCTGAATGGATACAAAAACAAGACCCATATATATGCTGTCTACAAGAGACCCACTTCAGACCTAGGGACACTTACAGACTGAAAGTGAGGGGACGGAAAAAGATATTCCAGGCAAATGGAAATCAGAAGAAAGCTGGAGTAGCAATTCTCATATCAGACAAAATAGACTTTAAAATAAAAACTATTACAAGAGACAAAGAAAGACACTACATAATGATCAAGGGATCGATCCATGAAGAAGATATAACAATTATAAATATTTATGCACCCAACATAGGAGCACCTCAATACATAAGGCAAATACTAACAGCCATAAAAGGGGAAATCGACAGTAACACAATCATAGTAGGGGACTTTAACACCCCACTTTCACCAATGGACAGATCATCCAAAATGAAAATAAATAAGGAAACACAAGCTTTAAATGAAACATTACACAAGATGGATTTATTTGATATTTATAGGACATTCCACCCCAAAACAACAGAATACACATTTTTCTCAAGTGCTCATGGAACATTCTCCAGGATAGATCATATATTGGGTCACAAATCTAGCCTTGGCAAATTTAAGAAAATTGAAATCATATCAAGTTATCTTTTCTGACCACAACGCTATGAGACTAGAGATCAATTACAGGAAAAGATCTGTAAAAAATACAAACACATGGAGGCTAAACAATACACTACTTAATAACGAAGTGATCACTGAAGAAATCAAAGAGGAAATCAAAAAGTACTTAGAAACAAATGACAATGGAGACACGATGACCCAAAACCTATGGGATACAGCAAAAGCAGTTCTAAGAGGGAAGTTTATAGCAATACAATCCTACCTTAAGAAACAGGAAACATCTCGAATAAACAACCTAACTTTGCACCTAAAGCAATTAGAGAAAGAAGAACAAAAAACCCCCAAATTTAGCAGAAGGAAAGAAATCATAAAGATCAGATCAGAAATAAATGAAAAAGAAATGAAGGAAACAATAGCAAAGATCAATAAAAGTAAAAGCTGGTTCTTTGAGAAGATAAACAAAATTGATAAACCATTAGCCAGATTCATCAAGAAAAAAAGGGAGAAGACTCAAATCAATAGAATTAGAAATGAAAAAGGAGATGTAACAACTGACACTGCAAAAATACAAAAGATTATTAGAGATTATTACAAGCAACTCTATTCCAATAAAATGGACAACCTGGAAGAAATGGACAACTTCTTAGAAATGCACAAGCTCAACCTGGAAGAAATGGACAACTTCTTAGAAATGCACAAGCTGCCGAGACTGAACCAGGAAGAAATAGAGAATATGAACAGACCAATCACAAGCACTGAAATTGAAACTGTGATTAAAAATCTTCCAACAAACAAAAGCCCAGGACCAGGTGGCTTCACAGGCGAATTCTATCAAACATTTAGAGAAGAGCTAACACCTATCCTTCTCAAACTCTTCCAAAAGATAGTAGAGGGAGGAACACTCCCAAACTCATTCTATGAGGCCATCATCACCCTGATACCAAAACCAGACAAAGACGTCACAAAGAAAGAAAACTACAGGCCAATATCACTGATGAACATAGATGCAAAAATCCTCAACAAAATACTAGCAAACAGAATCCAACAGCATATTAAAAGGATCATACACCATGATCAAGTGGGGTTTATTCCAGGAATGCAAGGATTCTTCAATATATGCAAATCAATCAACGTGATACATCATATCAACAAACTGAAGGAGAAAAACCATATGATCATATCAATAGATGCAGAGAAAGCTTTTGACAAAATTCAACATCCATTTATGATAAAAACCCTGCAGAAAGTAGGCATAGAGGGAACTTTCCTCAACATAATAAAGGCCATATATGACAAACCCACAGCCAGCATTGTTCTCAATGGTGAAAAACTGAAACCATTTCCACTAAGATCAGGAACAAGACAAGGTTGCCCACTCTCACCACTCTTATTCAACCTAGTTTTGGAAGTTCTAGCCACAGCAATCAGAGAAAAAAAAGAAATAAAAGGAATCCAAATAGGAAAAGAAGAAGTAAAGCTGTCACTGTTTGCAGATGACATGATACTATACATACAGAATACTAAGGATGCTACCAGAAAACTACTAGAGCTAATCAATGTATTTGGTAAAGTTGCAGGATACAAAATTAATGCACAGAAATCTCTGGCATTCTTATACACTAATGATGAAAAATCTGAGAGTGAAGTTAAGAAAACACTCCCATTTACCATTGCAACAAAAAGAATAAAATATCTAGGAATAAACCTACCTAAGGAGACAAAAGACTTGTATGCAGAAAACTATAAGACACTGATGAAAGAAATTAAAGATGATACAAATAGATGGAGAGATATACCATGTTCTTGGATTGGAAGAATCAACATTGTGAAAATGACTCTATTACCCAAAGCAATCTACAGATTCAATGCAATCCCTATCAAATTACCACTGGCATTTTTTACAGAACTAGAACAAAAAATTTCACAATTTGTATGGAAACACAAAAGACCCCGAATAGCCAAAGCAATCTTGAGAACGAAAAATGGAGCTGGAGGAATCAGGCTTCCTGACTTCAGACTATACTACAAGGCTACAGTAATCAAGACAGTATGGTACTGGCACAAAAACAGAAATATAGATCAATGGAACAGGATAGAAAGCCCAGAGGTAAACCCACATACATATGGTCACCTTATCTTTGATAAAGGAGGGAAGGATATACAGTGGAGAAAAGACAGCCTCTTCAATAAGTGGTGCTGGGAAAACTGGACAACTACCTGTAAAAGTATGAAATTAGAACACTCCCTAACACCACACACAAAAATAAACTCTAAATGGACTAAAGACCTAAATGTAAGGCCAGACACTATCAAACTCTTATAGGAAAACATAGGCAGAACACTCTATGACATAAATCACAGCAAGATCCTTTTTGACCCACCTCCTAGAGAAATGGAAATAAAAACAAAAATAAACAAATGGGGGCTTCCCTGGTGGCGCAGTGGTTGAGAATCCGCCTGCCGATGCAGGGGACACGGGTTCGTGCCCCGGTCTGGGAAGATCCCACATGCTGCGGAGCGGCTGGGCCCGTGAGCCATGGCCACTGAGCCTGTGCATCCGGAGCCTGCGCTCCGCAAAGGGAGAGGCCACAACAGTGAGAGGCCCGTGTACCACAAAAAAAAAAATAAATAAAAAATAAAAAAAAAAAAATAAACAAATGGGATCTAATGAAACTTAAAAGCTTTTGCACAGCAAAGGATACCATAAACAAGACCAAAAGACAACCCTCAGAATGGGAGAAAATATTTGCAAATGAAGCAACTGACAAAGGATTAATATCCAAAATTTATAAGCAACTCAGGCAGCTCAATAACAGAAAAACAAACAACCCAATCCAAAAATGGGCAGAAGAACTAAATAGACATTTCTCCAAAGAAGATATACAGATTGCCAACAAACACATGAAAGAATGCTCAACATCATTAATCATTAGAGAAATGCAAATCAAAACTACAATGAGATATCATCTCACACCAGTCAGACTGGCCATCATCAAAAACTCTAGAAACAATAACTGCTGGAGAGGGTGTGGAGAAAAGGGAACCCTCTTGCACTGCTGGTGGGAATGTAAATTGATACAGCCACTATGGAGAACAGTATGGAGGTTCCTTAAAAAACTACAAATAGAACTACCATATGACCCTGCAATCCCACTACTAGGCATATACCCTGAGAAAACCATAATTCAAAAAGAGTTATGTACCAAAATGTTTATTGCAGCTCTATTTACAATAGCCAGGACATGGAAGCAACCTAAGTGTCCATCAACAGATGAATAGATAAAGAAGATGTGGCACATATATACAATGGAATATTACTCAGCCATAAAAAGAAATGAAACTGAGTTATTTGTAATGAGGTGGTTAGACCTGGAGTCTGTCATACAGAGTGAAGTAAGTCAGAAGGAGAAAAACAAATACCGTAAGCTAACACATATATATGGAATCTAAGAAAAAAAAATGTCATGAAGAGATTAGTGGTAGGATGGGAATAAAACACAGACCTACTAGAGCATGGACTTGAGGATATGGGGAGGGGGAAGGGTAAGCGGTGACGAAGTGAGAGAGTGGCAGGGACATATACACACTACCAAATGTAAATTAGATAGCTAGTGGGAAGCTGCCGCATAGCACAGGGAGTTCACCTCTGTGCTCTGTGACCACCCACAGGGGTGGGATAGGGAGGGTCGGAGGGAGGGTGATGCAAGAGGGAAGAGATATGGGAACATATGTATGTACAACTGATTCACTTTATTGTAAAGGAGAAACTAACACACTATTGTAAAACAGTTATACTCAAATAAAGATGTTTTAAAAAAAAATAGAAAAAAGAAAGGAAGACGTTCCCACTAACCAAAGATGAGACAAGTTTAGTATCAAAAAGAATAAAGATTGCAATGGATTTAAACACAAGTATATCAAAATTCATAAATTGATAATAATATGCCACTAAAAAAAGGAAAACAACTCACTGGTCACCTTGAGAAGCTGCTTATGCAACAGCTTATTATTTTGAAAATTGCTAAAGAGAATGTTTTTCTTGCACGGACTTTATTTCAAGTGAACCAAATAGCTGATGAAGCAGACAAATCATAGATAATAAATATTGAGGAGATGATATAATTAGAAAATCATCATTGTGCAATCCTAATAAAATGATTATTATTTGTTGCTAAAACCATTAGGTAAAAGGCTTGTGGGATCACTTTAAAATGGATGAAATAGGCTGACACCAAGTTGAATCCACTGTGTAATTTTAACAACACTAAAAGTGAGGCAAGACATAATCTGCCTACAAAAAAAATAAAAAGATATGTTGTGAAATCCTAATCCCCAGTACCTATGAATGTGACCTTATCTGGAAATAGAGTCTCTGCAGATGTAATTGAGTTAATCCAATGACTGGTGCCCCCACAAAAATCAATGGAAATTTGAACACAGACACAAAAAGAGGTGACAACGTACTGTGAGGATAGGCAGACACAACCCAGGAAGGCATGTGATAGTGGAGACAGAGACTGAAATAATGTGTCTATAAGCCAAGGAACAGCAAAGACTGCTAGGAAGCCCCAGAAAGTAGAAGAAAGGCATGGGACAGCTTCTTCCTCAAAACCTCCAGAAGGAACTGATCCCGCCAACACCTGATGTCAGAATTTTAGCCACCAGAATTGTGAGAGAATAAATTTATGTTGCTGTAAGCCACCAGTATGTGGTACTTTTGTTTGTTTGTTTGTTTGTTTTGCAGTATGCGGGCCTCTCACTGTTGTGGCCTCTCCTGTTGCGGAGCACAGGCTCCGGACGAGCAGGCTCAGCGGCCATGGCTCACGGGCCCAGTCGCTCTGCGGCATGTGGTATCTTCCCGGACCGGGGCACGAACCCGTATCCCCTGCATCGGCAGGCGGACTCTCAACCACTGCGCCACCAGGGAAGCCCTGGTACTTTGTTTTGGCAGCCCTGGGAAACACACACTCATCAAATCACTGCATTTTGGCTTCCTGTACTAACCTGTGGATATTGATCATTAATTGACAAATCCAATGGCTCCACTTCATTACTCATTTTCTTTGCTCTCGGTAATATTTCACACTGTCAAGAATTTCTGCCTCAAAACTTTTTTTTTTCCTTTGTTCCATAAACCTTTTTCTGGTTCTCCTACTCTCTCTTTCAGGCAGCTTTCTCAGTCTATTTCGTTTCTCAGGATTCTACCTTTGATGTTTCCCAAGATTTTGTCCCTGTTCTTCAATACTCTTTCAACATACGTTACCTGAGTGAGCTCTTCTATTCCTATGACTTCAATTGCTACAAATATGTTGATAAATCCAAACTCTATGCCCGACCTCATCATACCCTGGGCTTCAGATTCTCTCATGAGGTTGCTTACCAGACGTTTCCTAACAGGTTGCTTACCAGACAAATATTCTAATAGCCCAACATGCCTTAAAGTAAAAAAGCTTATCTTTTCCCTCCACCACCACCAACAAAAACATTCCCCATTCTTGCTGGCCCAGGTTGAGCTGACTGTGTTCTATTCTGTGCACAAAACTCATCTCTGGAAATAAGTTAGGACAGCGGGACTAAGCAATGCAATAGTCTAAACATTCCTAAAAAGAGCACACGATAAGGATACATATCCAAAAATCTGGGAACAAGCAGAAAAAAAAAAGGCTTCTGCTCATCTGTGTAACAAAAGGACAGATTCCCTAGTATAAGCTTGCTCCCCAACAGTCTAGAGCCAGACTAGTGCCAATTCAGCCACTTCTGGGGAACAATAGGAAGAAAACAAAAAGCAGATAGATGTTTCTAATAATAGGCAATCTTCTAGCTACCTTTTTTCTTTAATGCAGTTTAAATTCTTTCATTCTTCAACATGTTCCTGGGTGTCTCCCTTAAAGTGTCCTATAAAGATACTCTTTACATTGTAAAAAACAGTTCCTACCTCATTGTCAGTTCCCAAGGCATTGATTTGCTCCAATTTGTAGGTCCAATATCTGGCTTCCTCCTCTGGGATATCTATCACAAAAAAGAAGAAATCACATTACCATGTTAATAATTTAATCATAGGTTGATAATACTTTAGTCAATCAAACAATCTAAGTTAGAAGGGTGGTGGTGATGGACTAATTCTACTGATGGCTTGGTTCTTGCCATAAACATTATCTTGAATCTTCACAAAAACCAAAATAATATATTATTATTCCCAATGTATCAGAAGACTTAATATTGTTAAGATGTCAATACCTCCTAAAGTGATTGAAAGACTCAACACAGTCTCTATTAAAAATCCCAATTTTTTTTTACAGAAATATAAAACCCCATCCATATGGAATCTCAACACACCCCAAATACCCAAAATATTCTTGAAATGGAAGAACAAAGCTAGAGGACTCATACTTCCTTATTTCAAAACCTACTAAAAAGCTATAGTAGGGCTTCCCTGGTGGCGCAGTGGTTAAGAATCTGCCTGCCAATGCAGGGGACACGGGTTCGAGCCCTGGCCCAGGAAGATCCCACATGCCACGGAGCAACTAAGCCCATGAGCCACTACTACTGAGCCTGAGCTCTAGAGCCCGCGAGCCACAACTACTGAGCCCATGTGTCACAACTACTGAAGCCCATGTGCCTGGAGCACGTGCTCCACAACAAAAGAGCCACAGCAATGAGAAGCCTGCACCGCACTGAAGAATAGCCTCTGCTTGCTGCAACTAGAGAAAGCCACACACGGCAGTGAAGAACCAAAGCAGCTAAAAATAAATAAATAAAATAAATAAATTTTTTTTAAAAAGCTATAGTAAATCAAAACACTATGCTATTGACATAAAGACAGACATATAGACCAATAAAAGAGAATCAAGATCCCAGAAATAAGCCCTTACATATATGATCAAATGATTTTTTTCAAGGGTACCATGAACATTCAATGGGGAAAAGTGTCCTTTCAAGAAATGGTGCTAGGACTTCCCTGGTGATGCAGTGGTTAAGAATCTGCCTGCCAATTCGGGGGACACTGGTTCAAGCCCTGGTCTGGGAAGTTCTCACATGCTGTGGAGCAACTAAGCCCGTGTGCCACAACTACTGAGCCTGCGCTCTAAAGCCTGTGAGCCACAACTACTGAGCCCATGTGCCACAACTACTGAAGCCCATGTGCCTAGAGCCCATGCTCCACAACAAGAGAAGCCACCACAACGAGAAGCCCGTGCACCACAACGAGGAGTAGCCCCCACTCGCCACAACTAGAGAAGGCCCGTGCGCAGCAACGAAGACCCAATGCAGCCAAAAATAAATAAATAAGTAAGTAAATTTATTATTTTTTTTATAAAAAGAGAAATGGTGCTGGCACTACTAAATATAAAATGGACAGAAAACAGGGACCTGCTGTATAGCACAGGGAACTATACTCAATATTTTGTGGTAACCTATGAGGGAAAAGAATCTGAAAAAAAACAGATGTGTATGTATTATAACTGGATTACTTTGCTATACACCTGAAACTGACACAACACAGTGGATCAACTATACCTCAATTAAAAATTCAGGGCTTCCCTGGTGGCGCAGTGGTTGAGAATCCGCCTGCCGATGCAGGGGATACGGGTTCGTGCCCCAGTCTGGGAGGATCCCACATGCCGCGGAGCGGCTGGGCCCGTGAGCCATGGCCGCTGAGCCTGAGCATCCGGAGGCTGTGCTCCACAACGGGAGAGGCCACAACAGTGAGGTCCACATACCACAAAAAAAAATTCAAAAATAAATAAAATCTTATTTTTTAAAAAAATAATTTTTTTTAAGAAGAGAGAGAGAAAACATAGGCAGAACACTCTGACATAAATCACAGCAAGATCTTTTTTGATCCACCTCCTAGAATAATGAAAATAAAAACAAAAATAAACAAAAGGGACCTAATGAAACTTAAAAGCTCTCACAGCAAAGGAAACCATAAAGAAAATGAAAAGACAACCCATAGAATGGGAGAAAATATTTGCAAACGAAGTGAACAAAAAGGGATTAATCTCCAAAATACACCAACAGCTCATGCAGCTCAATATCAAAAAACAAACAACCCGATCAAACAATGGCCAGAAGATCTAAATAGACATTTCTCCAAAGAAGACATACAGATGGCCAATAGGCACATGAAAAGATGCTCAACATCGCTAATTATTAGAGAAATGCAAATCAAAACCACAATGAGGTATCATCTCACACCAGTCAGAATGGCCATCATTAAGAAATCTACAAACAATAAATGCTGGAGAGGGTGTGGAGAAAAGGGAACCCTCCTACACTGTTGGTGGGAAAGTAACTTGGTACAGCCACTATGGAGAACAGTATAGAGGTTCCTTAAAAAACTAAAATTAGAGCTACCATATGATCCAGCAATCCCACGCCTGGGCATATACCTGGAGAAAACCATAATTCAAAAAGATATATGCACCCCAATGTTCATGGCAGCACTATTTACAATAGCCAGGACATGGAAGCAACCTAAATGTCCATTGACAGATGAATGGATAAAGAAGATGTGGTACATATATACAATGGAATATTACTCAGCCATAAAAAGAATGAAATAATGCCATTTGCAGCAAAATGGATGGACCTAGAGATTGTCATACTGAGTGAAGTAAGTCAGATAGAGAAAGACAAATATATGATATCACTTATATGTGGAATCTAAAGTAAAATGGTATAAACGAACCTATTTACAAAACAGAAATAGGGTCACAGATGCAGAAAACAAACTTATGGTTACTAAGGGGGAGGGATAAATTGCGACATTGGGATTGACATATATATAAAATAGATAACTAATAAGAACCTACTATATAGCACAGGGAACGCTACTCAATAATCTGTAATGACCTATATGGGAAAAGAATCTAAAAAAGAGTGGATATATGTATATGTGTAACTGATTCACTTTGCTGTACAGCAGAAACTAACACAACATTGTAAATCAACTATACTCCAATAAAAATTAATTTAAGAAAAAGAAAGAAACGGTGCTAGGATAACTGAGTATCTACATGCACAAAACGAAGGTGGACCCTTATTTAACATCATATAGAAAAATTAACTCAAAATGTATCAAAACCTAAATGCAAGACCCAAAACTGGAAAACTCTTAGAAAAAAACATAGGGCCAAAACTGCACAACACTGGATTTAGCAGTGATTTCTTGGATAGGACACCAAAGGCACAGGCAACAACAACAAAAAATAGACAAATAAGACTTCATTAAAATCAAAAACTTTTCTGCATCAAAAGACAGTATCAACAGAATGGAAAGTTAACCCACAGAATAGGAGAAAATATTTGCAAATCATATATCTGATAAGGGATTAATCCCCAGAATATATAAAGAACTCCTAAAACTCAACAATAACAAAAACCCAATTCAAAAATGGGCAAAGGACTTGATAGATGTTTCTCCAAAGAAGATATAAAAATAGCCGAAAAGCTCATAAAAAGATGCTTAATCATTAGGGAAATACAAGTCAAAACTACAATGAGATACCACTTCACACCCATTGGGATGGCTACTATCAACAAAACAGGGGAAAAAAAACCAAAAAACCAAAATAACAAGTGTTGGCGAGGATGTGGAGAAATTGGAACCCTTGTTGGTGGGAGTGTAAAATGGTACAGCTACTATGGAGAACAGTATGGTGATTCTTCAAAAAATTAAAAATAGAATTACCATATGATCCAGAAATTCCACTTCTGGGTATGTACCCAAAAGAACTGAGAGCAGAATCTCAAAGAGATATTTGCATACCCATGCTCACAGCATTATTCATAATAGCTAAAATGTGGAAGCAACCTAAGTGTCCATCAATGAATGAATAGATAAGCAAAATGTGATATATACATACTAGGGAATATTATTCAGTCTTAAAAAGGGAGGAAATGTTGACATATGCTACAGCGTAGATGAACCTTGAGGATATTATGCTAAGTGAAATAAGCCAGTCACAAAAAAACAAATACTGTATGATTCCAATTATATGAGGTACTTAGAGTAGTCAAAATTGGAGTTAGAAAGTAGAATGGTGGTTGCCAGGGGCTGGGGGCAGAGGGGAATGGGGAGTTATTGTTTAATGGGTATAGAGTTTCAGTTTTGCAAGATGAAAAGAGCTATGGATATGAATAGTGGTGATGGTTGCACAGCGTTATGAATGTATTCATACCACTGAACTGTATATTTTAAATGGTTGAGATAGTTAATTTTATGTTACATGTATTTTACCACAATAAAAAAAGAGTAAAGAAAAATGGTACACATACCCTCATTGTATATATTTAAGATGGACTATAACAACTTCCAAAAAAATGAAACATCTTTTAAAAACATCAAATGTGGGCTTCCCTGGTGGTGCAGTGGTTAAGAATCTACCTTCCAGTGCAGGGGACACAGGTTCGAGCCCTGGTCTGGGAAGATCCCACATGCCACAGAACAACTAAGCCTGTGTGCCACAACTACTGAGCCTGCGCTCTAGAGCCCATGCGCCACAACTACTGAAGCCCATGTGCTACAACTACTGAAGCCCGCACGCCTAGAGCCTGTGCTTCGCAACAAGCAAAGCCACCGCAATGAGAAGCCCGCGCACCGCAAGGAAGAGTAGCTCCCGTTCGTTGCAAGTAGAGAAAGCCCGCGCGCAGCAATGAAGACCCAATGCAGACAAAAAGAAAGAAATAAAATTAAAATTAAAAAATCAAACGTACCCATATATTCAGCACAAAAGAGAAACACTGAGACAAAATATGGATCAGGTCAACTTTGGTGACATTTAAACAGGTACACTTTTTAGTAGTCCACGTGAAGGAATCAAATACAGTCCTTTCTCCTTTGTCCCTCCTATCCAAAATTTCACCTCCTTCCTCTCAAACCTCTCTTCAGCAATTGGTGGCAATATTTCAAAGTCTTATAATAAAACCTTCAAGTAATTTACTACCTAATTTGTACAGCACTCCTCAGCCATAAAATGGTTTACTTTGCACTTGTTGAAAAGAAGTGAGAGGGGAGGAAGAGCTGCTCTGCTGCAGTCTATAAGTTCTGATGTAGAACAAATTCACCAAGATACATTGTTAAGTAGAAAACAGCAAGGGACAGTGAATGTGTTAGAATATGCTACTATTTGTGTTTTTAATAGGGGTTGGGGGTCTACATATATGCTTATAGATTCAAAGACTGCCCCTGGAAAGATATACAAGAAAGTATTAACTGTGGTAGCCTATAAGAAAGAAAGATAACTGATTTGTGAGGGAGACCTAATTTTCCCTGAGTAATTTTTTAAACCATTGTGCATGTATTACTGCCTCACCCCTCAAAATAGTTTTAAGGAGAAAAATACAGAGCTACAAGGATGTTTATTGCAGTACTATTTATAGTAGTACAAACTTTGAACAATCTAAGTACCCAACAACAGGAGTGGTTAAATATATTACAGTTTAAATTAAAAGCCCAGGCTCTGGAGCCAAATCATCCGAGTTTCAATGCTGGCTTTACCACTTACTATCTAACTGACCTTAGGTAAAAGATTTAAATACTTTCTGCCTCTGTTTTCTCATCTCTAAAATGGAAATAATAGTTGGGTCTACCTCAAAGGATTGAAGTGAGGATTAAATGAGGTAACATTTGTAAATGCTTAGTGATATACCCACTGCACACAGTTACTGGTCAACAAATGTTATTTTTATTATTATTGTGCATTCATACAATAAAATAAAATCAACCACTGAAACACATTTTATATTATATTTATATTATAATTATGTAATTGGTAAATAAAACACATTAAAATGTAATACATATAGTGCCATTTTATAGGAAAAACTGTATATGTGTATTAAAAAAACTAAAAGTGGGCTTCCCTGGTGGCGCAGTGGTTGGGAGTCCGCCTGCCGATGCAGGGGACACGGGTTCGTGCCCCGGTCCGGGAGGATCCCACGTGCCGCGGAGCGGCTGGGCCCGTGGGCCATGGCCGCTGAGCCTGCGCGTCTGGAGCCTGCGCTCCGCAATGGGAGAGGCCACAACAGTGAGAGGCCCGCGTACCACAAAAACAAAAAAACAAAAAAACAAAAAAAAAAACAAAACAAAAAAAAACTAAAAGAAACTAAAAGAAACATAACATAAAAAACATCTCTAGTAGGTGAGATCACAAGAAATCTTTGTCCTTTTGCACACCTGTATTTTCTGAACTTACAACATAATTTTAAAAATTAAAAGTTACTATTTTTAAAAGATGATGGTATAAAATTTAATAAAATATTTCAGAGGTTTCTGAATTATCCAAAGGAAAATTCCTTTGCTGAAATATGGCATGCTGCAAGCCAAAATCTTCCTTAAGAAGGACCCTTTAAGTTTTTAAAAACTATATCCCAAACATGGTTATCACAGAGACAAAAGCTTATTAGCACACTTACATTAACTCACAAAGACACTTATCTGAGAGTTTACCTTAACATTTACTCAAAAAAAAATTTATTAGGTGCCTATTATGTGCCAAGCAAACGCTAGAGATACCAAAATAAACTATGCAAGTGCCCTTATGAAACAAAATCTAAATAGAAATGTATACTCCCTATGACACAATACAAGTGATGCAGTTTTGAAAGAGAGGAATGTTTACTTAAAATGCAATGGGGAGTGGACTGACCAGCTTCCAGCATGGCAGTGTGAGGAGCTCCACAGATCTACTTCCTAGAGAATATACTTTAAAAAAATACCATTTAAAGTCTTTAGAAATGGTCCTAAGAGTACACAGCAAATGAAGAAACATATATTCAAGAAAATCTACTACAACTTTAAGAATAGCCAATTTCTGTTGTATTTGAACCAAGACCCATCCCCACCCACCCCCCCTCCCAATTCAAAAAGACAGAAACTCCATTCCAGACTAGTACAGCTGAGAAAAAAGAATTAAGAATACAAGCAACTAAGCCACAAGCAAGAACTCCAATTGCTTTTCTCTTCACCTGCAACTTGGCCTACAGACACACAAGAAAGTCTTCTTTTCTATTTTTCTGAAGTAATAGTTGCTCTGAGTTTAGTTATTTCTGAGCTTACTGGAAAATCATGCCATTTTTGCTCAAATCGCCATAATGTACAACATATAAATAGATTGAAATCATAAGACAGCAGCAACAACAACAGTATACATGAATATCAGTAAACAGTCAAAATTAAAACTGAATAAAGTTAAATTAAATTAAACAAGATACCAACATTTAAAAATTAGGAAATTACAAAATATTGGCAAAGATATGCAGAAAAGAGACACCTGAGACATAGTTGGTAGAAATATAAACTGATACAATCTTTTTTTTTTTTTAACACAAGCAACTTGGCAGTACTAGGAAGAGTAACGATGCACATACCTTTTGACCTATTCTTTATTTAATTAATTTTTATTGGAGTATAGTTGGTTTACAATGTTGTGTTAGCTTCTACTGTACAGCAAAATGAATCAGCTATACATATACATATATCCCTCTTTTTTGGATTTCCTTCCTTTTAGGTCCCCAGAGTAGACTTCCCTGTGCTTTATGCAGTATGTTCTCATTAGTTATCTCTTATACATAGTATCAGTATTGTATATATGTCAATCCCAATCTCCCAATTCCTCCCACCTGTCCTGCTTTCCGCCTTGGTATCCATACTGTTTGTTCTGTACGTCTGTGTCTCTATTTTTGCTTTGCAAATAAGATCATGTATACCGTTTTTCTAGATTCCACATATATGCATTAATATACGATATTTGTTTTTCTCTTTCTTTCTGACATACTTCACTCTGTATGACACTCTCTAGATCCATCCACATCTCCACAAATGACCCAATTTCGTTCCTTTTTATGGCTGAGTAATATTCCATTGTGTACATGTACCACATCTTCTTTATCCATTCCTCTATTGATGGACATTTAGGTTGCTTCCGTGTCCTGGCTATTGTAAATAGTGCTGCAATGAACATTGAGGTGCATATGTCATTTTGAATTATGGTTTTCTCAGGGTATATGCCTAGTAGTGGGATTGCGGGGTCATAGGGTAGTTCTATTTGTAGTTTTTTAAGGAACCTCCATACTGTTCTCCATAGTGGCTGTACCAATTTTCTTCCCCATCAACAGTGTAGGAAGGTTCCCTTTTCTCCACACCCTCTCCATTATTTATTGTTTGTAGATTTAACCTATTCTTTAAATTCTACTTTAAGGAATTTATCCTAGATTCATAAATGGGCATAGATAAAGCTGTTAGTTACAGTGGTATATCAAAAAAACTGGAAACAACCTACATGTCAATCAATAAAGGACTGCAAAACAAAAAAAGGATTGCTTAGATAACTTATGATATAAAGCAGCTGTTGAGATCAGCAAGATAGATCTTAAAGTATAACATGAAATGATGTCCAAGATAATATGCTTTAGTTTGTACAATACTATTACCATATATAGTACATAGAGTATGACCCAAATTTTGTCAAAATAAACTTCTAGAGAAGAAATTTCTTGGGCTTCCCTGGTGGCACAGTGGTTGAGAGTCTACCTGCCAATGCAGGAGATATGGGTTCGTGTCCCGGTCTGGGAAGATCCCACATGCCGCGGAGCAGCTGGGCCCGTGAGCCATGGCCGCTGAGCCTGCGCGTCCGGAGCCTGTGCTCCGCAGCGGGAGAGGCCACAACAGTGAGAGGCCTGCGTACCGCTAAAACAAAAAACAAAAAAAAAGAAATTTCTTGTGCCTAAACCAAGACACAAGAAAGTTAACAGTAGTTTATTTCTGGGGAATGCAAAGGAGGTCAAAAGAAGTAGGAAGAGAAACTTAACTTTTTATCCATGTACATTTCCATGCTATTTGAATTTTTATAAGGAACATGTATTTTTGCATGATTTTTTCTTTTTTCTTTTTTTGGCTACGTTAGGTCTTTGTTGCTACGTTGGCTTTCTCTAGTTGTGCTGAGCAGGGGCTACTCTTTTTTTTGTTGTTTTTTTTGCGGTACGTGGGCCTCTCACTGTTGTGGCCTCTCCCGTTGCGGAGCACAGGCTCTGGACAAGCACACTCAGCGGCCATGGCTCACGGGTCCAGCCACTCCGTGCCATGTGGGATCCTCCTGGACCAGGGCACGAACCCATGTCCCTTGCATCGGCAGGCAGACTCTCAACCGCTGTGCCACCAGGGAAGCCTGGGGCTACTACTCTTCATTGTGGTGCATAGGCTACTCATTGCAGTGGCTTCTCTTGTTGCGGAGTACAGGCTGTAGGCACCCGGGCTTCAGTAGTTGTGGCTCATGGGCTCTAGAGCACAGGCTCAGTAGTTGCAGTGCACAGGCTTAGTTGCTCCACAGCACATGGGATCTTCCCGGACCAGGGCTAGAACACTGTCCCCTGCGTCGGCAAGTGGATTCTTAATCACTGAGCCACCAGGGAAGCCCTTTTTGTGTGATTTTTTTAAATTACTTTGTAAATTACTATTCTATTTATTAGTGCTACTTCAATGCTTAAATTGACAAATCACAAGGTATATATTCACTTCAAGTCAATAAATGTTAAAATATTATCAAAAGAATAAATCATTGATATTCTCTGACAAGCAGGTATTTTATTATAATAAATAGTTATAAGAAACTAAATGACTTGAAAAGAATGATTTCAGTGTGGATTCTTTGATGAGCACCATTCTAGAGTCTACTTTGCACATTCCTGAGCTAGGTGTTATAGGGAAAGGAGTAGAAGACAGAATGCCCTGAAAGGAGATGGCTGACAAAAGACACAGTAAGAAAACAACTAACAAACAATTTCAAACAATGTGGTAAAAAGTATTAAATGGTTTTTCAAATCTAATCAGACTCACCAAAAGGCAACTCAAATCTTGTATCCAGCAAAATTTTATGGGGAGTTGGGTTTTTAGTTCCACAGATCTCATCATCTTTCATTAAAGTCTCTGCCTCCAACGTGGACCATTCCCCAGGCCCTTCCTAGAAGAGAGATCTAAGATTAAACTTCACTCTTTCATGACTCCCCTCTTGGTTAAAGGGCCAGGTCTTTTCCTCTCATTTTCCTTGTCAGAGAGCTTCTGAGGGCCATTCACATATCCTAATGAGGCAAACACATCAGAGTCACCACCTGACTCTGCTGTATGTGGCTTCTGTTCTCCCTCTTTGGTGGGAGAGCAGCTTTCACTGTGCTCAGCTTTCTGCCAGCCCACAGAGGATAGAATTTCCAGAGCAGTAAACTCAAAAATAAAGCATCTCCATGGATCAATATTTAATCTGTACAATTCTTAATGACTATGTGACTTAATGTGTCACTATTTCTAATCACTAAAGAGCTAGTAACATTGCTAGTTAAGTTGACCTGAACTGGGGCCACAGTGAAAATATTCAAAGTGAGTGTCATAGGGAAATGATGCTGAGTTATGTTCTAATCTGGTAAAGTGGAGAGGAAATTCAGTCTTGAAAATAGTGTATTAAGACAAGTGTGAATACCAATTGCCAAGCCTGTAGTTCCTTAAACTCTGTTAGGGTTATACGTGGAAGAAGGAAGACTGAAATCAGGTCCCTGGGATAGGTGACTCAAAGAGCTGGCTGAGGAAGTTTAATGGGACTCCACTCAGAACAGTGTCTTAGAGGGAATGCAGAAGTCACAGGTATCCTAGATCTCTCTCTCTCTCTCTCTCTCTCTCTCTCTCACACACACACACACACACACACACACACACACACACACACACACACATTCTCTCTCTCTCTCTCTCTCTCTCTCTCTCTCTCCCTCCCTCTCCCCCACCCCTCTCTCCCCCTCCCTCACACTCCCCTCCTTCACCCTGCTGATCCCACCCACCCCACCACCACCACACACACACACAGAGTACTCAGAAGGGTCTATCTACCTGATAAGGCTAAATAGGTACTCTGGCACCTCTGAGTTCAGTCACAGTGCAGAGGGAAGGCCAGACTTAAATAAAATCCCCTGAACCTCTGGGTGACATTAGGAATAAGCTGGTTTTATGTCCTCTAATTAGAAAGGCGGCAGAGAAATCTGAGATATATGGATGATCGTTAGCTGAATGGAGCTAGGATGTGGAGAAGCAAGGGCTAGAACCCTACTGCAAATGGGCAATGCCCTGACTGACCTCATCTGACTGACGAATAGTCTTCAGTGCAATCCACACAGTCCCCACCATGGTGTCCCAGATCAGTCCTTTGTTCCATACTTCCACACTTAGACCCAGGTCCAGGCGACTAATCTCACTGAAGGAAAGAAGAAAGCCCTTTTTTAGAAAACCAGGTAATATGAAAGAAACATCTACATCTCCTGTTTTGCTAAATCTTGAGTATGTCCTGATCAGGATCCTGTCATCAGGGAAAAAGCAAAATGTCCCTGATGCTGCAACCACTCTTTAGGTTCCTAGAAACCTATGTAGGGTATGCACAGAAAAATGCCTCTGTCAGTCTGTCCCCTCTCCTTTGGAGCTACAATCATGGTTAGACTAATACAGTTGCACAAGAACAATGAAGCCAAGCAATGAGGGCATTACTTCCAGGAGTGTCTGCCTACAATCTCCAAACTTAAGCAACAGTTTTATATGTTTTATTGTAATACTAGCACTGCCTCCAACTTATACCTCTGGATACAGGGAACTATAAGGAAAAAGCAAGGTTTCTTTATAACAAATATGAAAGGGAATCCAAGCAAAAGTAAAAGGGCCCATGAGAAGATCTAAGTTTGATGGGAACATGTGGTCAGAGGCAGGTGAGGGACACTGGAGTGTGCTAGTTCATTATCAGTTAAAGCAGGTACTGTCACTTATAAACAAAATGATCAAAGGATAATGATAAACACAATGATTTTCCTGTAGTAATAACTAGGAAAAATTATTTTAAAAGAAATTATTCCAGGGAGCCAGGTGACCACTAAGCAAAAGCAGTGTCATACATGGAAGAATATCAGCTTGGAAGGGCTAACTCAAAAATAATTATGGACTTAAGGTGAAACAAGCAAACACTTATGTTAAGGCTAAAAACATTCTCCAGAAAGCTCTTATGGAAACACAAGGTTATTTGAGGGGAAATGCAAGAAAGATGAGAAAAGGCCAATTCCTGCAGGAAAAGCAAAAAGGTATTCTCAAGAAAACAACAGCTATTCATCACATGTAGAAGTTTCAAGTTTGTGCTTTAGAGATAGCTTGGCTTCCCTGTTGTACTATTAAGATACATGTTCTCAGATTCACTAGTTTGGGATGTGGCCTTATAGCCATAAAATTCATATCAAGTGTGTTGAAAACAAGTGAAGCAAAGCAAATTTGCTCCTCTTACATAAACACAGCAGAATAGAAAAGTACTGAGTTCATTTTTTTCATTTATGTTTCCTGACATATACAATTCATATGGCTTGGTGCACTGGGGAAGACACACAATATAGGACCTAGCTCCTATCTCTGAAAACTTCCAAGCTATCTGGAGAGCTGTTCAAAACCAAAAAGTAGGTGACCAAACCCAGCCACTATGTTAGGGCATTCACAGTGGGGAAACTGAGCTTTTGGCACACAGTTTCATTCAGCCTAATTAATTGATTAGCCTTGGAAAAATATATGTAACAACCCCAAATCTTCTGAATCTGGAAAAGAAAAACTGCTTGGGGATACATATGCAATATTCCCAAAGCAAGTCCTAAATAGCGTCTCAAGCCAATAGCTAAAAGAAATAGCCAGAGGTCTTTACAGCTTGACTTGGACAGATAAAGAAGAAAATCTGTTCTCAGGGAACTCTGGGGAATAAAGCCCAAACAATGAGGATATCTTCTGTGAGAAGTCTCTTATCTACATCTGCTCAGATGGCCCAAATAAGAGAAGTCTGAGAGCTCTGTTTATGCCTCATCCCCAGAGCTCTGGAGAAGTTCCTGTTCTGTTTACTCAATCAACAGTATATGTGCCCACATGTATACAAGATTCTGAGCTAGGCAAATTCACAGTAAGTGAAGATGCCCTCCTTGCCCCTAAGAAATGAACAATCTAGTCCTGGAAATAAGACAAAGAAATACTAAAGATAAATGAGAAGTACCAAAATGAGTATTAGATACTACCACATAATACATTAGGGAGAAAAAGAAAGGAGAAAGGGGAACAAGTGACCAGCAATGGAGTTAACCAGTGACAGAAGAGAAGGATAGAGGAATAAGGAATAGGAGCAGTAAGGTGGGTAATGTAGCTAATAAAACCTGTGTGTAGAAGGAGAGAGGACAAAATTCACACAGCATCTCAAGGTGGGAGACAGAAGAAAAGTCACACATATCACAGTAGGGTTGAAAGAGTAAGTGCTATGGGAAATTGGAAAATAAACAAGTAAGAATAAAGCTACTATGCTGATGAGAGACTGCAGAAGATTGAAATGTTTCACATTCTGGGAACAGGTATAACAGCGAGTGATTATTAGAGCCAACTGGAAATCAAAAGAAAGCAGGATTGCTAAGTTTATATACCACAGCCAGAACTGTGGTATGGCTAACAGGGAAGAGACTTGAAAAAACTGTTCATAGTTTACATGAGTGAAGAAAGAAACAAATGGTCTCACTTTGATGTCAATATAACAGATAAGAATAAATCAGGTTCATAATCTTGAGAGAGAGGCAACCAGTGAGAAATTTGACACCACTAGCCTCTTCTTGAAGCCCCAGTTCTTCAGCTTCCAGGACACTACTATCTCGTTTCTCCTTCTTGCTCTCTGTTCACTCCTTCCTAGTTCTCTCTGTCCCCTCTTTAAATGCTGGTGCTCTCCAGGCTCTACCCCAGGCCCTTTTCTCACCCAACACACTCTTCCTAAGCTTTCTCATCTATGCCTATGGCTTCAACTGACCAAAATATTTCTCCAACCCAGGCTTCCATGAGTACCAGGTTCAACTTTCTAACTTATCTTTCATAACTTTCTTCTTACCTGTCCTATAAGAACTTCAAATATAAGCTTGTTCATAACTGATATATTATTATCTCCTATCCTAATAAGTAGCACACCACTCACCCAATCATCCAAGACAAGTCTTGGTTCTACCTCCTTAACATCTTCTATCCATCCTTTTCTATCTATCCTTCTGTTACTGTCTTAGCCCAAACCCTCATAATCTTAACCTTTAACTATTATAATAAAGTTTCCTAAATGGTACTATAAGCAGCAATATATTAAAAGCCCAGAGGATTGGAATGTTTCCCCATAAAAAGAGTCATCCTATGTCTGAGATGGACTATAAAACTCATAAAGCAATTTCACTTCAATCACAAATTTCACTGCAATTTTAATACATTTTCTTGGTTGACCCCCTTGTGCCCACCTTCCCAAAAAATAAGCATAACGTTGTAAGTGAGAGTAGACCTTTACAGATAAGGAAACTGACACTCAGAGAAGCTAAGTGATTTGGTCAGCCCTTCAAAATGATATAGTACATTTTTCTTCCCTTTCCTAGAGCAGAAAAAAAAGAAATTGCTGAAATTTAAGAGGAAAAAAGGAAATAGCAAGTTTTTAAAGCCAGAGCTTACAATCATAATATACTAAATTTTGTGTCCTATGCAAGCAATTCTACTAATATTTACTCATTTTTATTAATTAGATGAAGGTAGAACATTTTACTCCATAAAGCAAAAGGATTATAAGCACAGACATCCTCATCTTCGAAAGCAGGTGACTTGGAAACACAAACACAGTCCTCACATGCATAACCACATTCCTTCAAGAAGCCTTCTGAGAATCAAAGAAAGATTAAGTTAGGTTTAATATCATGCTCAGTATGTTATACTACACCTAATTCTGACCACTAGGAAAATCTGACTAGGTAGTGTTTTCACCCATGTAAACTGAGTGTTTACTCAAATTCATAATTCGCCTCTGAAAATAGATTACAAATCGGGAGACAGGGCTTCCCTGGTGGCGCAGTGGTTGAGAATCCGCCTGCCGATGCAGGGGACACGGGTTCGTGCCCCGGTCCGGCAAGATGCCACCTACCGCGGAGCTGCTGGGCCCGTGAGCCACGGCCGCTGAGCCTGCGCGTCCGGAGCCTGTGCTCCGCAACGGGAGAGGCCACAACAGTGAGAGGCCCGCGTAACACAAAAAAACCCAAAAAACAAAATAAAACAAAACAAATCGGGAGACAACAAAACTGCAGATGTACTTTACCTACCACACACCAAACTTGTTCCTTTCTCTAGTTTTCAAAAAGAATATTTAACATGCTATTAAAATGTGTTTTTAATTATTTAACATATTTTATAAGTCTTAGATATACACAAAATCTTCAGCCTCTACTTGTTTAATCCAATGTGATTACCTTGGAAATATTGTCAAATATTGTAGGCATGCTGCTGCTGCTGCTGCAAAGTACTTACAACATAAAATCTTGTTCCCAGGAAGGTTGATCGCCACGGACTGCTACAGTTGTGCTCTTCACATTTTGCACTTTCAGGGTCACATATGTGTTAAATTTGTCTTTGAAAAAATGCAAAACAAAGATATAATACTTAGTGCTCAGATGGTTATCCAGTCTCACAAAGCCCTTGGAATTAAGTAATGTCCAAATTACAGTATATGTAAGAAAAAAATGGAATTATATATTGTACAATATAGCATCATTCTAAGCAGAGAGGTACAGAAAAATTAGAAAACACACACTATTCTCAAAAGCATAATCTACAATAGTGTTTTTCAAATTTAAGGACTATATTTTATATTTGACCAGTAGATATACATACACACACATATAAACAAAAACAAAAGCTTTATGAAATGCAAGATGTGATACATTGATATTTTTATTCTAATTTTTAAAATATTAATCATAACTAACTAAATTGACTTTATAGCCCACTTGCAGTTTGAAAAAATAATAATCTAATTGATCTTACAGGAAAGATAAGATATACAAATTAATAAAATGTATAAAGAAATAAGTACCACAGAGAAAGAGAAAAAGTGCTAAAGGAGGACAGAAGAGGAAAGAGTTACCTCTATTTGTTTACAGGGACAAGAATTGAGGAAAATTCCTCATAAAGGAAATGGATTTCAAGCTTGATCTATTCACCATGGCCTAAAGCACAACTTACATCAAAAATATATATATTATCACAGAGTCAGAAGAAGGAAATTCTCTAACCTGAGAGTATAAATTGAGTACCAAACAAAGGTAGGTGGCCTGGATCTCAAACTCAGAAATCTGACCTAAGACTTAACACAGCACATTTTGTTACTTCCTTTTATCAGCCATGATGA
>NW_026711881.1:0-29057 GCF_026419965.1 Kogia breviceps
GAGCAGGAAACTTGGATACCTACTACTTTTTACCATTTTATCCTTACACCTAATAATTGTGCCATTATTTTAAAAGAAATGCATAACACATTCAAATGAATATTACATACTCAGAATGTAACTAAATGTTTAGTTATACAAGAATTATAGTGCCTACTATATTTCTGGGTTTTCTTTTTCTATTACAAGAAATGGTGTGCTATTACATTCACGAAGTTATGACATCTCTTTTTCTCTCACACTGTCTCTGCATTAGTGCAAAGTGGTGAGGGTCAATCCATTTTTGCTTTTACTGTTTTGAGACAGTTACATATGATTCTTGTTGAAAGACATAATATTTGAATTGTATAGTGGAATATTTCACTATATTGATTAAACACTGCAGTTTCTGTAAGTGGCTCCTCAGTTGTTGAGTCAATATTGAAACACTATAATTCTCATACTTGCAGTTGGCTCAAAACGTTTCTATATCAATCTGCCATATATTAAAGACCAGCTGGTACTACATTCTATATTATAACATTTTATTTGGGTTTTGTTAAGACAAATTTTTTTTTCAAAATAAATCAGTTCTTTTCCCCCCAAAAGTGAGCTAGTTATGTTATTCTCATTCTAGAGCATCATGAGGTAACTGAGTCAGCAAATACTCCTTAGTCACAGTTTCCATAAATGGAGCAATCCAATTAGGTAACCTTTCGAACTATAATATTTGGGTCACAAGTCATCCCTTTAAAGATGTTCTGGTAAAAAAATAATAATAAAGGAATATATACTATCCACATTCAAAACTCAAGTTGCAGCCTTAAATTTATAATTTCTTTATAAATTATTATTGCCCAATAGATGTTTCTGTACTCTATAGCCTTGAATGCCTCCCAGGGAAGAAAATAAAAGGAAAAGGAGATGAAGAAAGGATAAAGGTAGGGAGAGATAACAATGCACTAATAAAAGAGTAGTAAAATGTCACTCAAGATTGCTTCAGCTAATTGAATTTTTCACACCTATCCCTTGGTCATTCAAACTATATTTTGAAACTTTCAACACACGTACATACACACACACTTTGATCTGACCTTTTGAAAAACAAACAGAAGTAAACTAAAGGAATTTACATGGAGAATAGCACTTTTTGGCATTCATCCTTTGGTAAATACATTCCCACCCCAATAGGCCAAATTGTCCATTATTGTCTTTATGTAGCTTAGGAGACAGCAAGGCACGACAGTATATGGATATGCCAAGCAATAAGTGGCCTATAGCCTGGGAGCCAATTCAAAGGTATCAGATCACCCCCATGTTACAGGATTGCTCAGAAATGAATGGAGACCCTTTATTAATGCCTTATCATTACTTGGGAACTATATGACTGAGTTCAACCACGTCTTTTCATTTCCATTTTAGTTTCTCCAAATATAACGTAGATAATAAATACATTATGGTGGTCCAGTGTTGTAAAAGTTGTTAAACTAGTACTCTTAAACAATATTTAAAATGGCATTTTTATTAAGTTGGCATGAACCATGCTGCTAAATTGCTTTTAATATGATAATGTTTGCAGTTTACTATGCCATAAGTGCAGTTTGGCAGTAGAGCGTACATGAATATTTCATCTAGCAAAGGCCATGATTCTGTAACTATAAATAGACCTGTTCCAACAGAAGTAGACAGATGCTTGTGTTTCAAAGCAAATGTTCTAAAGTATGAGAAGTTGGTTAAAGGTTTGGGGAAAGGCAGAGATATACGGGGGTGGCGGGGCGGTTGTGTGTGGATGTGTGTGTGCACACACATACACGTACATGTGTGTGCAAGTGCACACACCCAAGTGTGTATGTTATCTGTAGGAAGTCGTTTTAGGTACCGTGAAAGCTGAGAAGTCAACGCTAAAGTCAGCCATAGCTGTGACTAGACTACACTACCTCTGTAGCACTCCATTGTACTTTTGCTCCTCTTAGGCTGCTCCCATTTCAGAAAAGAGCTTCTGTATTTTGCCCCAAGAACAAATATCTCCCTAAAACCTAATCAAATAGTACACACATTACCAAAGGGCTTAAGCAAGCTGTATGTTCTATATTCTGCCACGAGTAAATTAATTAGCTAATGCAATGTTTTTCTCTTTTCTTTTTTCAAAATTATCACATGATATATATCAGGTATGATGTTGCCCGGATGAAATGACTTGTAACAAAATGAAGTAAGAGTAAATATTGTCCATCTCCTTGTGTATACTCCTAGTGAACTCTTAATAGTCTGAAATTTTCAATGCTCTACTCATTAGATAGTGCCTGTTAAAGACTTCCACACTGCTGAAGAGATTGGCCAAGACGGTGGATTAGAAAAATCCTGAGCTCACGTCCTCTCAGGGACACACTAAAATTACAACTATTTAAAGGATACCTATTGACAAAAAAGACTGGGACCTACCACAAAAGACCTACAACTAAAGATACAAAGAAGGAACCACAATGAGATGGGTAAAAGGGGCAGTTGCAACAGAGTCAAGACCTATACATGCAGTTGCCCATTTTGGGCAACCCAAAAATGGAAGAATTCTCCCCAAGAACCGAGAGGTCTGAGCCCCACATAAGGCTCCCCAGAAGGGAGGCCCTGTGCCGGGAAGACAAGCCCCTAGAGCACTTGGATTTGAAGGCCAGCAGGGCTTCCTTCTGGGAGACCCAGAGGGCTGTGGGGAATAGACATTCCACTCTTAAAGTGGAATCTCATTAAAAAAATCTCACATGCTCCAGGACACAAGCAGTAATTTGTTTTGTTTTATTTTTTTTTATATATCATTATTGGAGAATCATTGCTTTACAATGTTGTGTTAGTTTCTGCTGCACAACAAAGTGAGTCAGCTGTATGTATACATATATCCCCATATCCCCTCCCTCTTGTGTCTCCCTCCCACCCTCCATATCCCACCCCTCTAGGTGGACACAAAGCTCCGAGGTGATCTCCCTGTGCAATGCAACAGCTTCCTATTAGCTAGCTATTTTACATTTTGTAGTGTATATATGTCCATACCACTCTCTCACTTTGTCCCAGCTTACCCTTCCCCCTCCCTGTGTCTTCAAGTCCATTCTCAATGCCTGTGTGTTTATTCCTGTCCTGCCCCTAGGTTCTTAAGAACCTTTTTTTTTTTTTTAGATTCCATATATATGTGATAGCATACGGTATTTGTTTTTCACTTTCAGACTTACTTCACTCTGTAAGACAGACTCTAGGTCCATCTACCTCACTACAAATAACTCAGTTTCGTTTCTTTTTACAGATGAGTAATATTCCATTGTATATATGTGCCACATCTTCTTTATATACTCATCTGTTGATGGACATTGAGGTTGCTTCCATGCCCTGGCTATTGTAAATAGTGCTGCAATGAACATTGTGCTACATGTCTCTTTTTGAATGATGGATTTCTCAGGGTATATGCCCAGTAGTGGGACTGCTGGGTAATATGGTAGTTCTATTTGTAGTTTTTTAAGGAATCTCCATACTGTTCTCCATAATGGCTGTATCGATCTACATTCCCACCAACAGTGCAAGAGGGTTCCCTTTTCCCCACACCCTCTCCAGCTTTTATTGTTTTTAGATTTTTTTTGATGATGGCCATTCTGACCGGTGTGAGGTGATATCTCATTGTGATTTTGATTTGCATTTCTCTAATTATTAACGATGTTGAGCATTCTTTCATGTGTTTGTTGGCAACCTATATATCTTCTAAATGTCTATTTAGGTGTTCTGCGCATTTTTGGATTGGCTTTTCTGATTTTTTCATATTGAGCTGCATGAGCTGCTTTTATTATTTTGGAGATTAATCCTTTGTCAGTTGCTTCATTTGCAAATATTTTCTCACATTCTGAGTGTTGTCTTTTTGTCTTGTTTATGCTTTCCTTTGCTGTGCAAAAGCTTTTAAGTTTCATTAGGTCCCATTTGCTTATTTTTGTTTTTATTTCCATTTCTCTAGGAGGTGGGTCAGAAAGTATCTTGCTGTGATTTATGTCATAGAGTGTTCTGCCTATGTTTCCTCTGAGAGTTTGATAGTGTCTTGCCTTACATTTAGGTCTTTAATCCATTTGGAGCTTATTTTTGTGTATGGTGTAGGGAGTGTTCTAACTTCATTAGTTTACGTGTAGCTGTCCAGTTTTCACAGCACTGCTTATTGAAGAGGCTGTCTCTTCTCCATTGTGTATTCTTGCCTCCTTTGTCAAAGATAAGGGGACCATATGTGTGTGGGTTTACCTCTGGGCTTTCTATCCTGTTCCTTTGATCTGTATTTCTGTTTTGGTGCCAGTACCATACTGTCTTGATTACTGTAGCTTTGTAGTACAGTCTGAAGTCAGGGAGCCTGATTCCTCCAGCTCCATTTTTCTTTCTCAAGATAGAAGCAGTAATTTGAATGGAGCCTGGGTCAAACCTACCTGATAAAATTGAAAAGCCTCTCAGAGAGGCAAGAGGCAACTGGAGCTCACCCTGGGGACTTAGAAACTGGCAGCCGCCATTTTGGAGAGCTTGTTCTACCATGATGACACTGGTACTGAGAAGCATCATTTGGAATCCTCCCTCTAGCTTATTAGCAGTAGCACCCTGTCAGCACCAGTATTGGCAGAAGCAACTAACTGGGCAGGGACACAGCTCTATCCACCCACCAGCAAACAGGTTGCCTTAAGAAACTCTGAGACCAAAGGAACCCCTGAACATGGCCCTGGCCACCATAGGGGCCAGGACCAAGCCCCACACACCAGTGCACAGGCACTAGATCTAGGATCCCCAGGGCCCTGTAGCCAGGGACCCAAGAACCCAACTCTACCCAACAGCAGGCAGGCACCAACTCCAGAATCACCAACCCTGCCCACCTATGAGCCTGCTCAAGCCCTAGGACCAGCCTCAACCACTAGAAGGCAGATACCCACCCAAGGAAAAGTACAGCCCCACAGCTTGTGGACTTAGCCAAATTACCAGCAGGCCAGCACCAGCCCATAGACCAGCCAGACCCCAGCCCCGCCCACCAGTGAGTCTGCTATAGCCTCAAGACCAGCCTCATCTGCCACCAGGCAGACACCAGCTCCAGGAACATCTCAGCCTTGCTGCCTGTGGACAAGGCCCATCTACTAGCAGGACAGCACCAGACCTGGGACCGGCAGGGCCCAAACCCTGGCCACCAGCAGGCCAACACAAGCTTTGGGACACCCCAGATACTGCAGTCAGCTGTGTCAGGAACCAGCACCAGCCACCACCAACTCTGGGACTCCTACATTCTGCAGCCAGACCCCAGGATCCAGCTCTGCCTGCCACTGGGCCAGCACTAGTTCTAGGACATAGCTTCATCTACCAGTGTGCAAGAACCAGGTGCAGGAACTCCTGGAATCCGCCTCTGGCCAGCAGAGAGCCAGCACTAGCTCCAGAACCCACAGGATTCTACAGCCAGCCACCTTGTGACCTGGCCTCACCAATCATCAGCCAGAAGTCTCTGCACAAGGCAGGGATTAGCAACAAACTGGACTGGGGTCAGCCAAGCCTACCAGGCAACCCACAGTAGTCATGCCACCACAACAGAAAAACCCAAGAAGCTCACATAGAAGGCACAACTAGATCATATACCTCTAGTGACCAGAGGGGAGTACATACTTCTGGGGCTAATAGGATATCTCCTAAAAAAAAAGGTCACTTCTCAAAGTTCAGGAAATGTAACCAACATACCAGATACATAGAAATAAAAACAGCAAGTTAGGTGGAATGAGATGACAGAGGAACATGTTCCCAACAGAAGTACAGGATAAAACCCCAGAAGAAGAACTAAGTGAAGTGCAGATAGCCAACCTACCTAAGAAAGAGTTCAAGATAATGATCATAAAGACACTTGAAAGAACTCAGGAGAAGAATGGATGCACTGAGTGAAAGGATAGACATTTATAAAAAGAGTTCGAAAATACAAAGAAAAACCAAACAGATGAAGAATACAATAACTGAAATGAAAAGTTATACTAAGAAGAATTGAAAGTAGGCTAAATGATACAGGGGGAAAAGATCAGCAAGCTGGAAGACAGAGTAATGGAAATCACTGAAGATGGAAAGAAAAGATAACAAAAAGAAATGAGGACATTTAAGAGACCTCTGAGACTACATTATACATACTAACATTCAGATTATAGTGTTCCCGGAAGGAGAAGGGAGAGAGAAAGGGGCAAAGAGTATATATGAATATATAATAGACAAAACCATCCCTAATCTGAGAAAGGAAACAGACAGTCTAAGAAGCAAAGACAGTCCCAAAGAGGATCAACCCAAAATGGACCACACTAAGACATACTGTAATTAAAATGGCAAAAATTAAAGATAAAGAGAGAACATTAAAAGCAGCAAGGGAAAAGCAACAAGTTACATACAAGGGAACTCCCATAAGCCTATCGGCCTTATAGTGATACAAGTTTACTTCAGGAAACAAGAAAAATTTCAAATAAATAACCTAACCTTACACCTGAAGGAACTAGAAAAAGAAGAACAAACAACACACAAAGCTAGTAGAAGAAAACAAATCATAAAGATCAGGGCAGTAATAAATAGACACCAAAAAACAATAGAACAGATCAATGAAACTAAGAGCTGGTTCTTTGAAAAGATTTTTAAAATTGATAAACCTTTAGCTAAACACATCAAGAAAAAAAAAGAGAGGGCCCAAGTCAAGAAAATCAGAAATGAAAAAGGAGAAGTTATAACTGACACCACAGAAATACAAAGGATCATAAGAGATTACTACAAACAGCTATATGCCAAAGATGGACAACCTAGAAGAAATGGACAAATTCCTAGAATTGTACAATTTCTCAAGACTGAACCAGGACGAAACAGAAAATATGAATAGAACAATTACCAATAATGAAATTGAGTCAGTAATTTTAAAAAACTCTCCCAACAAACATAAGTCCAGGACCAGATGGCTTCATAGATGAATTCTACCAAACATTTAGAGAAGAATTAATACCTATCCTTCTCAAACTATGCCAAAAAATTGCAGAGGAAGGAACACTTCCGAATTCATTCTATGAGGTCAGCATCACACTGATACCAAAACCAGACAAACATATCACCAAAAAAAAGAAAATTATAGGCAATATCACTGATGAACATAGGTGCAAAAGTTTTGAACAAAATATTAGCAAACCAAATCAAATAATACATTAAAAGAATCATACACCATGATCAAGTGAGATGTACCCCAGGGATGCAAGGATGGTTCAATATCGACAATTGAAACAATGTCATAAACCACATTAGCAATTTGAAGAAAAGTCATATGATCATTTTAATAGATGCAGAAAAATCTTTTAACAAAATTCAACATTCATTTATGATAAAAAATTCTACAGAATAGGGAAATAGAGGGAACATACCTGAACATAATAGAGACCATATATGATAAGCCCACAGCTAACATCATACTCAATGGTGAAAAGCTGAAAGCATTTCCCCTAACATCAGAAACAAGACAATGATGCCCACACTCTCCACTTCTATTCAACATAGTATTAGAAGTCCTAGGTACAGCAATCAGGCAAAAAATAAGAAATAAAAGGCATCCAAATTGAAAAGGAGGAAGTAAAACTGTCACTGTTTGCAGATGACATGGTACTATACATAGGGTATCTTAAAGACACCACCAGAAAACTACTAGAGCTCATCAATTAATTAGGAAAGTTGTAGGATACAAAATTAATATACAGAAATCTGTTATATTTCTATGCACTAACAACAAACTACCAGACAGAAATTAAGGAAACAATCCCATTTACAATTACATCAAAAAGAATAAAATACATAGGAGTAAACCTACCTAAGGAGGTAAAAGACCTATACTTGGAAAACTATAAAACACTGATAAGAGAAATTTAAGAAGACACAAACATATGGAAAGATATACTGTGTTTGTGAATTGGAGAAATTAATATTGTTAAAATGACCTTACTAACCAAGGCAATCTACAGACTCAATGCAATTCCTATCAAAATACCAATGGCATTTTTTCACAGAACTGGAACAAATAATTTTAAAATTTCTATGGAAACAAAAAGGACCCTGAATAGCCAAAACAACATTGACAAAAAATGAACAGAGCTGGAGGTATCACAGCCCCTGACTTTAGACTACACTACAACACTACAGTAATCAAAACAGTATGGGTACTTGAACAAAAACAGACATATAGATCAACGGAACAGGACAGAAAGCCCAGAAGTAAACCAACACACTTCTGGACAATTAATCTATAACAAAGGAGTCAAGAAGGAGAAAAAAACAATCTTTTCAATAAGTACTGCCGGGAATACTGAACAGCTACATGTAAAACAATGAAATTAGAACATTCTCTAACACCATATACAAAAATAAACTCAAAATGGATTAAAGACCTAACCGTAAGAGCAGAAACCATAAAACTCCTAGGGGAAAATATAGGCAGAACACTCTTTGACATAAATAACAGCAATATTTTCTTGGATCTGTCACCTAAGGCAAAGGAAATAAAAGCAAAAATAAACAAATTGGACCTAGCTAAACTTAAAAACTTTTGCACAGCAAAAGAAACCATCAACAAAACAAAAAGAAAACCTATGGAATGGGAGAAAATATTTGCAAATGATATGACTGATAAGGAGTTAATACCCAAAATATATAAACAGCTCATACAACTCAACATCAAAAAAACAAACAACTCAATTAAAAAATGGGCAGTAGAACTAAATAGACATTTTTCCAAAGAGGACATGCAGATGTTCAACAGGCACATGAAAAGATGCTCAACATTGCTAATCCTCAAGTAAATGCAAATCAAAACCACAATGAGACATCACCTCACATCTGTCAGAATGGCTATCATCAAAAAGAACACAAATAATAAATGCTGGTGAGGATGTGGAGAAAAGGGAACCTTCCTGCACTGTTGGTGGGAATGTACATTGATGCAGCCACTGTGGAAAACAGTATGGAAGGTCCTCAAAAAACTAAAGATAGAACTACCATATGACCAAGCAATTCCACTCCTGGGCACATATCCAAAAAAAAAAAAAAAAAAAAAAAACACTAATTCAAAAATAGACATGCTCCCCAATGTTCATAGCAGCATTATTTACAACAGCCAAGATATGGGAACAACCTAAGTGTCCATCAATAGATGAATGGATAAAGAAGATGTGGTATACATATACAATGGAATACTATTCAGCCATAAAAATAATGAAATAATGCCATTTGCAGCAACATGGATGGACCTGGAGGGTATTATGCTTAGTGCAATAAGCCAAGCAGAGAAAGCCAAATAATGTATGTTTTCACTTACACGTGGAATCTAAAAAATAAACTAGCAAATGTAGCAAAATAGAAACAGACTCACAGTTACAGAGAACAAACTAGTTGTTACCAGTGAGGAGAGGGAAGGGCACGATAGGAATAGGCGATTATAAGGTACAAACTACTATGTATAAAATATATAAGCAACAAGGATATATTTTACAGCAGAAGGAATATAGTCAATATTTTATCATACTATAAATTGAGTGTAATCTATAAAAATTTTTAATCAATATTTTGTACACCTGAAACTAACATCATATTGTAAATCAACTATACTTCAATTTAAAAAAGACTTACACACTGCTTGCCACATTTTTATGTTTATTTTGTGTTCCTTTTTCTCCTCATGTTTGATTTGATGAAGGCAATAGAATACATGTTGGTAGAACACAACACATGGATAATACTAACATCGCACAGAACAATTATGGTAATTTTCCATAAGACTAATTCTCCACCAATACATCTAAAAGGGATTATCTTAGTATATCTCAGGATCTAAAAGGAGTCTCAGAAGTATTAATATAACCTCCATTTTACATATGTGGAAAATGAAGTCCTTAGTAGAAATGCAAATGGTCTATACACCTTGAAAAAGAAAGAAGCTCTTTGAACCTGTTAAATGGCCAAAATCAAATCCAGTCTGAATGAGTTTGTATTTGAATAAAAAGCAATGTCTTGTTGAGCAGTGTAAATTGCGATGGAGTTACAAAGTACTCAACATTTCCTTGCTTTACTAATAATGGGATCTTTGGCAATGAGATAATTTAACATCATTTCATTATTCTAAGATTGTTTTTTCAAATAGTATTGGATTAATAAATGTAAACTATAACTTTTATGTAATAATTCATGCAATTAAGATGTGTATGAGATGAGTTACTTCAGTATTTATGTTCATTTATCAGTGAACTTTAGAGTTTGTATCATTTCCATAGCCAGTGGAAAATTAGATGGATACAGTTTATATGTAAGAAAAACAAAAAAACATTTTTTTGAAAGTTGTAAAGTACATTCTTGGAGGATGTTTTAACATCTTCCCAGCAAAACTGCATATGGGTTCTAAATTCTCTACCTCCTCACCAACACATGCTATTTCCTTGTTTTTTTTTTTAAATCATAGCCATCCTATGGGATATGAAGTGGTATTTAGTGGCTTAATTTCCATTTCCCTAATGACTAATAACTTCTTTACATGTGCTTCTTGGCCATTTGTATATCTTCTTTGGATAAATGTCTAAATAAATCACATGCCCATTTTTTAACTGGGCTGTCTTTTTGTTGTTGAATTGTGTTTTTTATATGTTCTGGATATTAGACCCTTATCATATATATAACTAGTAAATATTTTATCCCGTTCTGTAGGTTTTTTCACTTTCTTGATAATGTTCTTTGATGAACAAAAGTATTTTTTTCACCTATAAGCTTTTTTCTATCATTTTTTCATAGCATTTTGAGTGTTCCAAGTACTGATATAAATTTTACTTTTGTAGCTACCGTTATTGGTTTCTTTTATAAGTATGCCTGTAATTGTATACCACTGGTGTCTACATTCATCTGACAGATGGGTTTTGTTCTATTATACTTTTACTAAAGCTATAAGTCACTATAAAAATGAACAAAAATGAATTACTTGAGTTCCTTTATCATTCTGTTTCAATTAAATGGTTGACAGTTGCTTCCCATAAAGTTGCTATAAAATTAGATAAAATCAGAATATTATTGCACTTATTTAAAAAATGTATTCTCTTTCAACTCATGGTGCCTCTCCCCCCAGCTTTATATGATAAGGATCTACTTTTTTAAAGGATCTACTTTTTCTGTTTAGCAAATAAATTATTAAATTATTATTTCAGTTTTGCAGAATTCCTCTGTTCTCCTGCATTACATTTAATATCTTCTTTTCAAAAAAGATGTTCCTTCGAAACTGAGTTGTGTGTAGTGAGGTGGATGGACCTAGAGACTGTCATACAGAGTGAAGTAAGTCAGAAAGAGAAAAACAAATACCGAATGCTAACACATATATATGGAATCTAAAAAAAAAAAAATGATCATGAAGAACCTAGGGGCAAGACGGGAATAACGACACAGACCTACTAGACAATGGACTTGAGCATATGGGGAGGGGGAAGGGTAAGCTGGGACAAAGTGAGAGAGTGGCATGCACACATATACACTACCAAACATAAAATAGATAGCTAGTGGGAAGCAGCCGCATAGCACAGAGAGATCAGCTCAGTGCTTTGTGACCACCTACAGGAGTGGCACAGGGAGGGTGGGAGGGAGGGATATGCAAGAGGGAAGAGATATGGGGACATATGTATATGTGTAACTGATTCACTTTGTTGTAAAGCAGAAACTAACACACCATTGTAAAGCAATTATACTCCAATAAAGATGTTAAAAAAAATTTTTTTAAAGATGTTCCTTAATATGTGCACAGATTTTCATGAGATCAAAAATTGTTTTCATTTTTTAATGTCCTCAAAATGTCTGCTTTGATACAATTCCCTAAAATATTAACAGTAACACAGAAGCTAGTAGAAACCTTCCTGCAAAAGACAATGATGAATGCTATTCTGAAATAGTTATACACCATCAAGAAATACAGTAAGGGCTTCCCTGGTGGTGCAGTGGTTAAGAATCTGCCTGCCAATGCAGGGGACACAGGTTCAAGCCCAGGTCCGGGAAGATCCCACATGCCATGGAGCAACTAGGCCCATGTGCCACAACTACTGAGCCTGAGCTCTAGAGCCCACAAGTCACAACTACTGAGCCCACGTGCCACAACTACTGAAGCCCACACGCCTACAGCCCATGCCCCACAACAAGAGAAGCCACCACAATGAGAAGCCTGCGCACCGCAATGAAGAGTAGCTGCCACTTGCTGCAACCAGAGAAAGCCCGCGCACAGCAACGAAGACCCGACGCAGCCAAAAATAAATAAATAAATAAAACAAATAAATATTTTTTAAAAGAAACACAGTAATATTTTCATCATTGCATAGTTTTTTTGACCAGCAGGAAAAACAGATCTTTTCTTACTTGAATCCAAAGAATATGGCCAGTACAAAACAGGGAGCTTAGGCGTATGCAGTAAGAGACTCTGGTATTTACTTTTTAAAAAATCTAACATTTGTACAGAATTAAAGAAAGAACGTTCATCACTTTAATAGTGACAATGTCAGGGAAAATATAGTTTTCCTGGGGTGGGTGCTAACAAATCAATTAAAAATATGACTAAAGGAGTCATTTTAGTTGCTTTTATAACTAATGGAAAGAATTCTAGAAAAAAATGAGGAGTAAGAAGACTCATGATACAAGTTATAACATAACTACTCTGAGTCTGGGACCAAGTGTTTAAGTACTAGGCAAGGACTTCCTTGGTGGTGCAGTGGTTAAGTATCCACCTGCCAATGCAGGAGACATGGGTTCGAGCCCTGGTCCAGGAAGATATCACATGCCACAGAGCAACTAGGCCCATGCACCACAACTACTGAGCCTGTGCTCAAGAGCCCACAAGCCACAATTACTGAGTGCATGTGCCACAACTACTGAAGCCCGCGCGCCTAGAGCTCATGCTCTGCAACAAGAGAAACCACTGCAATGAGAAGCCTGCGCACCACAATGAAGAGCAGCCCCTGCTCTCTGCAACTAGAGAAAGACTGCACACAGCAACGAAGACCCAACACAGCCAAAAAATAAATAAATACTAGGCAAATATATAAAGGCCTTAGTAAGTCCAAATGTAGAACAGTATCCTATAATGCAACACTTTCAGTAATGGAGGCATCCTTTAGAGGAGGCAAGACAAGTAATGCCAGCAATGTGGTAGGCAGCAGACAGGTGCTTGATACAAGAGTAGTACAGTAGAGGGCCAAAAGCCGATTTTCAGTTACCAAAAACGTAATGTGCATGAGTGGAGAATTTTGCCATTAATTATTAGTGATGCTATAAATCTGTGCATATACATTTCTAGCACCAAAATAAAGAAAGAATTAACTTTATTAAGAAAGCATTTTACTAAGGAGACAAAAGACTTGTATGCAGAAAACTATAAGACACCAATGAAAAAAATTAAAGATGATACAAATAAGTGGAGAAATATACCATGTTCTTGGATTGGAAGAATCAACATTGTGAAAATGACTCTACTACCCAAAGCAATCTACAGATTCAATGCAATCCCTATCAAATTACCAATGGCATCTTTTACAGAACTAGAACAAAAAATTTCACAACTTGTATGGAAACACAAAAGACCCCGAATAGCCAAAGCAATATTGGGAATGAAAAATGGAGCTGGAGGAATCAGGCTCCCTGGCTTCAGACTATACTACAAGGCTACAGTAATCAAGACAGTATGGTACTGGCACAAAAACAGAAATATAGATCAATGGAACAGGATAGAAAGCCCAGAGATAAAGCCACACACATATGGTCACCTTATCTTTGATGAAGGAGGGAAGGATATACAGTGGAGAAAAGACAGCCTCTTCAATAAGTGGTGCTGGGAAAACTGGACAGCTATATGTAAAAGTATGAAATTAGAACACTCCCTAACACCACACACAAAAATAAACTCAAAATGGTTTAAAGACCTAAATGTAAGGCCAGACACTATCAAACTCTTAGAGGAAAACATAGGCAGAACACTCTATGATATAAATCACAGCAAGATCCTTTTTGACCCATCTCCTAGAGAAATGGAAATAAAACCAAAAATAAACAAATGGGACCTAATGAAACTTAAAAGCTTTTGCACAGCAAAGGATACCATAAACAAGACCAAAAGACAACCCTCAGAATGGCAGAAAATATTTGTAAATGAAGCAACTGACAAAGGATTCATATCCAAAATTTATAAGCAACTCATGCAGCTCAATAACAAAAAAACAAACAACCCAATCCAAAAATGGGCAGAAGAACTAAACAGACATTTCTCCAAAGAAGATATACAGATTGCCAACAAACACATGAAAGAATGCTCAACATCATTAATCATTAGAGAAATGCAAATCAAAACTACAATGAGATATCATCTCACACCGGTCAGACTGGCCATCATCAAAAACTCTAGAAACAATAAATGCTGGAGAGGGTGTGGAGAAAAGGGAACACTCTTGCACTGCTGGTGGGAATGTAAATTGATACAGCCACTATGGAGAACAGTACGGAGGTTCCTTAAAAAACTAAAAATAGAACTACCATACGACCCCGCAATCCCACTACTGGGCATATACTCTGAGAAAACCATAATTCAAAAAGAGTCATGTACCAAAATGTTCATTGCAGCTCTATTTACAATAGCCAGGACATGGAAGCAACCTAAGTGTCCATCAACAGATGAATGCATAAAGAAGATGTGGCACATATATACAATGGAATATTACTCAGCCATAAAAAGAAATGAAACTGAGTTATTTGTAATGAGGTGGATAGACCTGGAGTCTGTCATACAGAGTGAAGTAAGTCAGAAGGAGAAAAACAAATACCGTATGCTAACACATATATATGGAATCTAAGGGAAAAAAAGTCATGAAGAGATTAGTGATAGGATGGGAATAAAACACAGACCTACCAGAGCATGGACTTGAGGATATGGGGAGGGGGAAGGGTAAGCTGTGATGAAGTGAGAGAGTGGCAGGGACATATACACACTACCAAATGTAAATTAGATAGCTAGGGGGAAGCTGCCGCATAGCACAGGGAGATCACCTCTGTGCTTTGTGACCACCTAGAGGAGTGGGATAGGGAGGGTGACGCAAGAGGGAAGAGATAGGGGAACATATGTATATGTATAACTGATTCACTTTGTTGTAAAGGAGAAACTAACACACTATTGTAAAACAGTTATACTCCAATAAAGATGTTAAAAAAAAAAAGAATTAGAAAGCATTTTAGGTCAAGATTCTGTATTATGTAAACATCTTAAAAAGGAGAAATTATTTACCTACAAATATTCCAGATCTGAAACAAAAAAGGGTAAGACTGTTATCATAATAGTTTCTTTTTTAATACTTCATTATTAAGACAGTTTTACATTCACAGAAAAATTGAGTGGAAGGTAAGAGATTTCCCATATATCCCGTAATCCTACACATGGATAGGTTCACCCATTAGCAACATTCCACACTAGAGTGGTACATTTGTTACAGTTGTTGAACCTACATTGACACATCATTATCACCCAGAGTCCATAGTTAGGGTTCACTCCTGTTCATCCTATGGGATTTGACAAATATATAATGGCATATATACACAATCATAATTTCTTACAGAGTAGGTGTACTACCCTAAGAATCTTCTGTGTTCCAAGTACTCATCTATCCTTCTTCCCATGACACCTAGCAACCACTGATCCTTTTACTATCTCCATAGTTCTGTTTTTCTAGAATATCATATAGTTAAAATCATACAGTGTATAGCCTTTTCAGAGTCACTTCTTTCCTTAATAATATGTACCTAAGGTTACACCATGTCTTTAATAGCTCACAGCTCATTTGATTTTAGGCACTGAACAATATTCCATTGTCTGGATGTACTACTACAGTTTATTTATCCGTTCACCTAATGAAGGACATCTTGGTTGCTTCCAAGTTTGGGGCATTATGAATAAAGTTGATATAAACATTCATGTTCGGGTTTTTGTGTGGATAGAAGTTTGCAATTCATTTGAGTAAATACCAAGTAATGCCATTGGTAGATCGTATGGTAATAATATGTTTAGTTTTGTAAGAAACAGCTAAACTGTCTTCTAGTGCTGCTGTACCATTTAGCATTCCCACCAGAATTGGATGACAGTTACTGCTGCTCCACAATCTCACCAGCATTTTGTGTTGTCAGTGCTCTCAATTTACGACATTCTAATAGGTGTTGAGTGATTGATAATTTATTGATAGATTGTTTCTCTATAAAATAATCTTAATTTCCTTTCTTAAGAATATCCATAATATATACAATATGTTATAGCATACATATGTTGTCAGTAAGAATAGAAAGTCCTCAGACTTTCCCTTGAGGCTGTCTCCTCTTTAAAGGAGAAATCTGTACCCTAGGTAGCCATTGCCAAAACTGTAAGAGAATAGGTACCGTTTGAAAACAGAGCAGTGATTTCTGTTTTGCCATTGTGTGGATTTTCCTCCTTCTAAATCAACTTTATTTTAACATAGCTTATGAAGAATTAAAAGCATTCATTTTAATTGTACAGTTCAATGAATTTTGACAAATGTATATACCTATTTAACTACCACCACTTTTACAATAAAAACATTTACATCACTGTCCCCCTCCAATACCTCCTCCAAACCTCCAAACACCTCCAAACCTCTCCTTCCTTCCCCTTTTGCAGTCAATCATACCTTCCCACACACACAACAATCCACGTCACTAAGCAACCACTGATCAGATTTCCCTCATTAAAGATTAGTTTGGCTGTTCCACAATTTCACATAAATGAAATCATAGCATATTATTTCTGTCAGTTCTTTCAGTCAGCATGTTTCTGAGATTTATCCATTTTTTGTGTGTATCAGGAGTTTTTTGCTTTTTATTATAAGTAATATTTCATTGTACAGATATACTACAATCTATCCATTTATCTGTGATAGATCTTTAAGTCATTTCAAGTTGTGGGCATATGAATAAAACTGCTGTTAAAATTGGAGCATAAGTCATTTTGTAGACGTATGTTTTTATTTCTGCTGGATAAATAAATACCTATGAGCAGAATGGCTGGGTCATATGGTAGGTATAAGTTTAACTTTATGAGAAAGTAGAAGACATTTCCAAAGTGGTTATACCATATTATATATGCCCATCAACAACATATGAAATTCCTGGCTGCTCCACATCCTTGTTAACAATTGTCACTCTTTTTTTTTTTTGGACTAAAATCTACTATTTATTGGACAATTTGCAAAGCACTGTGCTACACTGCTACACATCACATACATTATTTCAACTGTTTCTCATGGAAGCCCTATGAGGTAGGTATTGTATCTACATCTTACAGAGAACACAACAGTTTCAGAAAAATAAGCTGCTTGCCCCTGATCACACTGCAAGGGAGAAGCCAAACCATAATATGATCCTAACCTGTCTCATGCACCAGTACCACCAGAAAGGGACAAAACTTATCTCCATGTATGAAAGATCCAGGTTTTCAAAGAGAAGTAGAATCATTTCATTTTATAATCACATTTAGTATCAGTGGCATCACTGTCTGAAAAAAAGGTCTCTAAACCATTCTTCCAGTTTACTACTTCTGCTAAAATGTCTTCAGAAATGGCATCATCAGTGAAGCTGCCCAACAAGCCCTCTAGAACAAAACACCCAATGAAATGGGCCTTTATTTATATTTACTGCAAATTACACTTCCAGGACTTTCGCTTGGAGCTATCCCCCTTCACAGATATGTATAATAACATTGGGTTTAAGGTTATCACTGTAATAGCAACAGATAGGAAACAACCTAAACATTCCTCAGGAGCAGATTAAATAAATTATGGTATATTCATTCAGTAGAATCTTACGTAGCCAAAAAAGGAAAGACGTTCTTTGTTCCTTACCTACTGATATGGAATGACCTCCACTGGGGAAAACACTGTATATAGTTTGTTATCATTTGTATAAAAACCCCCATGTACATGTGTTTGTTCAGGCACAAAATCTTTCGCAAAAGGATACAGGAAACTAGTGAGTGCCTGACTCCAGGAAGAGGAACTAGGAGCTGGGGGACAACGCAAATCACTTTGTGTTGACCCAGAGGGAAAGTTAATGTATTTAAATATTTTTTTCAATTAAAAAAAATTATGGACTGATTATACACTTGAAAAATTACAAGAGTAATTTATGGTTGCAGAAGAAAAAAAGTCTTCTTATGAGAACCACTATAAAGTTATAACGTAAATACATTTTTTAAATGTAAAAAGGCATAAAATTTCCTTTATAGACAACTTCTCACTTATCTACCATGTAATGTCAAATGTGCCTATAATCCCATAAAATAAGTATGATTCTTATGAGAGAATAGAGCCAGATCAAATGCATCATTAAGAAAAAACATGCATACTAGACTATTAATTCTACTGAGAACAAAGGCCATTACTTTAAATACTTTTAAATTTCCTAGTTCCTGATAGGGTTTTCAGAACAGTTTCTTGGTTAATGAATAGCAAATTGATTTATTGGTTAAATTAGCAACTATGGAGCTTCCTGACAACAATATAAAATTAGTGGATAATTCACCAGAAACTAGCTTCTAGATTTTCATTTTAATTACTACTTTGAAACAGCATAATTTAGTACCAAAGTTTTAAACACCCAATATAATTGCTAGACTGTGAAATCAGCATTATTTATATCTCATCAGCTATACAAAACTCATCAATTTTTCTTTTGAAAATGGTAGCAGAAATCCCAAAGAATAAAAGAGAGACTACTAATTAGAGGTCATGTTTACTAATCTAGCACCATAATTTCATTCTCAGGACCTCCCAAGTGGCTGGGAGGAAGAAGGGAAGAAGTGAGGATGTTGGAAAAGTGAGGGTTGTTCTTAACCTGTGGCCCCATTTGTGTTGTAAGGCAATGCAGGGTCTAGCAAAGAAGAAAATTGCTAAGGCTGGAGATGAAAACAAAAGCTTTTGGTTCAGATGGTAAAGGAGGCCCTCAAGAACAGTAAAATCAGTTTATCCAGGAGGCAGTGCTGGAGTCGGCCTCATGAACTAGGGGGTTTCTTCTTGGAGTCCACGTCCTTTTTAATTTCTTCAGGTTTTTTAGACAGGTTTGGTATGTCATAGTTCTGAGCCAGATACATTCCCACCACATTGCCAAGAGTAAATCCAAGCAGGAACTGGAGCATAGTGTTGGCAGGGAGGGCGTGAAGGGCCTCCCCTGGTGTGATGGGTCAATAATTGTCACTTTTAATTTTAGCCATTCTAGTCGGTGTAAAGTGGTATCACGTTGTGGTTATCATTTGTAGTTTCCTAATGATTAATGAAGTTGAGAATATTTTCATGTGCTTAGTTACTGTTCATTTATATTCTTTGGTGAAGTATCTTCAAATATTTCTCCCAAATTATACTGAGTTATTTTTCTTCTTAGTATTTAGTTGTAAGAGTGCTATTTATAAAACATATTATAGATACTAGTTATTTGTCAATTATATATAGAAAGAATCTTTTCTCCCAGTCTGGAGTTTGATTTTTCATTTTCTTCATGTTACATTTCAAAGAGCAGACGTTTTCATTTTGATGAAATCCAATTTATCGTTTTATTAATTTTATGATTAGTGCTTTTTTGTCATCTCTAAGATATTTTTACCTATCCCAAAGTCACAAAGATTTTCTCCTATAGTTTCATTTAGATGATTTATACTCTTAGCTCTTTCAGTTAGACCTATGATCCATTTCAAATTTGGTTTTGTATATGACATGAAATAAAGGTCAAGGTTCATTTTTTTCCATATGTATATTCAGTTAATTTAGCACTACTAACTTACTAAAAAGACTATCCTTTCCCCCATTGAATTTCTTGATAATTTTGTTGAAAATCAATTTACCATACACGTGTGGTTTTTTTTCTGGACTCTTTTGTGTTTCCTAGATTGATATGATCTATAATAATCTTTGAAACTAATTTTAGAGTAAGTTTCGAAACCAGATAATGTGAGTCACCAAATTTGTTACTCTTCTTCAAAATTGCTTTGACTAATATAATTCCTTTGCATTTCCATATTAATTTCAGAATCAACTATTAACTTTGCTATAAATATAAGCTGCTGGAAATTTATTTGGGTTTATAGGGAATCTATGGATAAGTTTGGGGAGAATTGATATGTTTACAATATTGAGACCTGCAATCCATGTACATGGTATATCACCTCATTTATTTAAATCTTTTAAAATTTCTCTCAGGAGTGTTTTTTGTTGTTTTTCTTTGTTTGTTTTGGTTTTTGTACACATTATTTAAGAGCCAGAGGAAGTTTCTTCCCCTTCCTAAATTGCTGGAAGTTTTTAATCAGGAATAGGTGCTGAATTTTGTCAAATTCACTTTCTGCATTCATAGGGAACATTTTTTCTCCTTTATTATGTTATTATGGTAAAATATAATTGATTTTAAAATATCAAACCAGGCTTACATTCCTGGAATAAACACAATTGGTTATGATGTATTGATATTATCCCTCTAAGTAATGTTTAAGCTACATTCCCCAAATTTTGATATGTTGGGTTTTCATTTTCATTCAGTTCAAAACTTTATTATCTAATTCCCTTGTGATTTCTTCTTTGAACCATGGCTTATTTAAAGATTTGGGTTGTGTTTTTTTAATTTTTTTTTTTTTTTTTTTTTTTTTTTATTTATTTATTTATCCTGTGTTGGGTCTTCGTTTCTGTGGGAGGGCTTTCTCTAGTTGTGGCAAGCGGGGGCCATTCTTCATCGCGGTGCACGGGCCTTTCACTATCGCGGCCTCTCTTGTTGCAGAGCACAAGCTCCAGATGCGCAGGCTCAGTAATTGTGGCTCACAGGCCTAGTTGCTCTGCAGCATGTGGGATCTTCCCAGACAAGGGCTCGAACCCTTGTCGCCTGCATTAGCAGGCAGATTCTCAACCACTGCGCCACCAGGGAAGCCCCTAATTTTTATTTTATTTTATTTTGATTCTTTTCTTTTTTTAAAAAAAATTATTTATTTATTTTTGGCTGTGTTGGGTCTTTGTTGTCACACGGACTTTCTCTAGTTGCAGAGAGCAGGGGCCACTCTTCGTTGTGGTGCATGCGCTTCTCATCATGGCGGCTTCTCTTGTTGCAGAGCACGGGCTCTAGGCAAGCAGGCTTCAGTAGTTGTGGCTTGCAGGCTCTAGAACACAGGCTCAGTAGTTGCAGTGCATGGGCTTAGTTGCTCCGGGGCATGTGGGATCTTCCCGGACCAGGGCTCGAACCCATGTCTCCTGCACTGACAGGCAGATTCTTAACCACTATGCCATCAGGGAAGCCCTAAAGATTTATTTTTAATATCTAAATATTTGGGGATTTTCCTAATATATTTCTGTTACTGATTTCTAATTTCATTGTGATCAGAAAAGAAAACCTGTATGACTTTAATCCTTTAAAATGTATTAATACTTCTTTTTATCACAGACCATGTTCCATACCTCAGTGACTACGCCATATGCACTTGAATATAATGTACACTTTGCCTTTGGGGGTGTGTTTTATAAATGTCAATTAAGTCAACTTGGTTATTAGTGTTTTTGTGTACAGATTTTGTGTGAACATAGTTTTTCATTTTGATGGAATAAATACCCAGCAGTAAGATGGCTGTTTTGTATGGAAACCTTATATGTGTAGTTCTGTAAAAAATGCCAACATGTTTCCCAGAGTGGCTGGATTATTTTACATTTTCACCAGCAATGTATGAGTGACCAGTTTCTCCAAATTATTACCAGCATTTGGGGTTGTGATTTTTAAATTATGGCTATTCTGATAGGTACCTAATAATATTACATTGTGGTTTTACTTTGCATTTCCTTAATACCTAATAAGGTTGAACACCTTTTCATATGCTCATTTGCCATATGTATATCTTCTTAGGTGAAATAACTCTTTATGCCTTTTCTCATTTTCTAATTGGATTCTTTGGGGGTTTGTGCTGTTGAGTTTTGAGAGTTCTTTATAGGTTCTAGACATTAACCTTTGTTGGATATGTGGTTTGCAAATATTCTTTTAGTCTGTAGCTTCTCTTTTCACCTCAAAAGGGTATTTCATGAAGTGAAATTTTCTAATTTTGATGAAGACCAATATATCATTTTTTCTCTATGAATTATGAATTTGATATCCTCTAAGAACCTTTTCTAGCCCTAGATCCCAAAGAGTTTTCTTTTTTCCTTAAAAGTTTCATAGTTTTACATTTGACATTAAAGTCTGTGATCCACCTTCAGTTAATATGTACATAAGATGTGAGGTTTTGGTCAAGGTTCATTTATTTGGCTATGGATATGAAGTTGCTTCAGCACTATTTGTTGAAAAGGCTATCCTTAGCCCATTTAGTCTGTTTTACACCTTTAACGAAACTCTGCTGATGATACTTGTGTGCCTGTATTTCTAAGTTCTCTATTCTGTTCCATTGATCTATGTATCTTTCTCCACAATCACCACAGTCTTGATTATTGTAGCTATATAATAACTTTTCAAGTAGACTGATTGTTCCCACTGTATTTTTCTTCATGTCATGTAAGTTATTCTAGCTCTTTCGTTTAATATAAATTTTAGAATAATCTTCTCCAAATCTACAAAAATAATCTTGCAAATATTTTGATAGAAATTGCATTAAACATGTATATCAATTTGGAGTGAATTGACATTTTTACTATTTGGACTCTTCCACTCTATAAACATGGTATATCTCTCCATTTATTTAGATATTATTTGATTACTGTCCTCATTGTTGGGTCATTTCAGCATACATCTTATACATGATTTGACTGATTTATACTCAAGTATTTCACTTTTTGGATGATTATAAATGGTATTATGCTTTAATATTGATATACACGTGTTTATTGCTAGTACATAAAAAATGCAATTAATTTTTGTATATTTATCTCATGCCCTCTAACCTTGCTGAACTTATAAGTTCTAGAATGTTTTATTGTAGATTCATTGGGATTTTCTACATAGTCAATCATGTCATCTGAAGATAGGGACAGTTTTATTTGTTCCTTTCTAATCTGTATGCCTTTTATTTCCCTGTCCACTGGCTAGATTTTTTTCAGCACCATGTGGAATAAGAGTAGTGAGAGCAAACATCTTTGCCTTCACAGTCTTTCACCAATGAATAAAATACTAGCTATAGATTTTGCTAGACAGTTTTTATCAAGTTGAGAAAATCCCCCTCCATTCCGATTTTTCTGAGAGTTTTTACCATGAATGTGTGTTATATTTTGTCAAGTGGTTTAACTGCATGAATTGGTATTATCATGTGATTTTTCTTCTTCAGCCTGTTAGTCTGGTGGATTACATTGCTTGATTTTTAAATATTGAACCAGCCTTGCATCACTGGAACAAATCCCAGTTGGTTATGGTGTATAATTCATTTTACATATTACTGAATTCTGTTTGCTAATATTTAATTAAGTTTTTGTATTTATCCTCATTGGGGATATTGCTCTGTAGTTTTCTTATACTGTCTCTTTCTGGGTTTGACATCAGAGTAATACAAGCTTCATAAAATGAATTAAGAAGTGTTCCCTCCTCTTCTACTTTTAGAAGTGATTGTCTAGAACTGGTGTTTTATTTCTTCTTTAAATGAATTACAATTCACCAATAAAACATCTGGGACTGGAGATTTCCATTTGGGGATTGTTTTCATTATTAATTCAATTTCCTTAAATATTATGAGATTACTCTGTACTTCATATTGAGTGAGCTGTGGTAGATTGCATTTTTTGAGAAATTGTTCCATTTCATCAAATTTATTTGGTGTCAATTTTATTTTTATATTGCTGTTCAAAGTGTTCTCATATTATTCTTTTGATATCTTCAGGGTATGTAGTGATATGCTGTTTCATTCTCATTACTGAAAATTTGTCTCTCTCTCTATTTTCATTTGCAGTCTTGACGAAGGTTTCTAAATCTTATTTTTTCAAAGAACCAGCACTTTGTTTCATTGATTTACTCTACTGTTTTTCTGTTTTCAGTTTTACTGATTTCTGCTCTTTATTATTTCTTTCCTTCTGCCTACTTTGGATTTGGTTTGCTCTTCTTTTTTCTAGGATCTTGAGGTAGGAGCTCAGATTGATTTGAGACTTTTTATGTGCATTTCGTGCTCTAAAGTTTCCTTTTAGCACCACTTTATCTATGTTCTACAAATTGTGATATGTTGTATTTTCATTCTCATTCAATTCAACGTATTTTCATTATTTCCATTGGAGACTTCCTCTTTGACCCATTGATAATTAGAAAGTACTTGCTTAGTTTCCAAATGTTTGGAATTTTTCCTGTTTTCTTTCTGCTATATTCCATTTTGAACTCTAACTAGATTCCACTGTGTTTGGAGAGTGCACTCTCTTTGATTTCAGCTGTTTTACATTTGTTAAAGTTTTTTTTAGAAATCCAGAGTATGATCTATCTTGGTACACATGCCATAGCCACTTGAAAAGAATATGTATTATGAGTTTGGGGGATGGAGTGATTTATAAATGTAAATGTAAATCAGATCTTATTGGTTGCTAGTGTTGTTGAGTTCTCCAACACCTTTGCTTATTTTTTGTCTGTTGTATCAATTGTTGAGAGAAGGATGTCAAAGACTCCAACCATAATTATAGATTTGTCTATTTTCAGTTTGATCAGTTTTCATCTTATATTTTTCAACTGTCTTTTTGGAGCATATGCATTCAGGGTTGCTAGGTTTTCTTAATGGATTAACCCTTTTACCATTATGTACTTACCCTGTTTTGGGTAGTTTCCTTCACTCTGAAGTCTATCTCAAGTTAGTACAGCCACTCCTGTTTTGCTAGTATTAATAATTACATAATGTTATTTTTCCATTCTTTTACTTTCAACATGCCTATACAATTATTTTTTAAGTTACTTTCTTAAAGACGGCATATAACTACATCATGCTTTTAAATCTAGTTTGTCAATCTTTTAACTGATATGTTTAGAATACTTACATATTGATATATAATGGCTTATGTCTGCCATCATATTTTTTGTTTTCTCTGGGTTCTCTCTGTTTTTATAGTGTTTTTTTTCCTGCTTTCCTGTGAGTTAACTGAATATATTTTAAAATTCATTTTTGACTTATCTGCAGTGGTTTTTTGTGTCTCTTTGCATAATACTTGTGGGGGTTGCTCTAGTTATTAGCAAAATAAAAATAAAATTATATATACACAATATCACAGTGTGCTGTCATTATTTAACCAGTATATATATTTTACCATTATTTTACCAGTATAAACCTTAATTCCCACCTCCCTTTACTCTCCTACATTAAAATTGTTTTAAATATTTCCTCTATATACATTTAGAACTGCATCGGACAGTGTTATAAGTTTGCTTCAACTGAAAAACACAATTTAGAAAATTCAAGAGGAGAAGAAAAGCCTATTGTATTTACCCAACACCTTCCTGATGTCCCAAGATTCCTTTTTTATCATTTCCTTTCTGTGTAGCCAACTTCCTTTAGCCACTCTTTTAGTGTAGAACTGCTGGTGAAAGAACCCCTTAATTTTCCTTCATATGAAAATATCTTGATTTCCCCTTCATTCCTGAAAGATATGTTGTGTGATATAAGGTTCTCTGGACTGATAGTTCTTTTCTTTTGGCACATGAAAAAATGTGCCATTTCCTTTTGACCTCCATGGTTTGTGATGAGAAATTTAGTCATTCAAATTCCATTTCTACTATAGCTTGGCATTTTCAAGACTTTGTCTTTAGTTTCAGAAATTTAATTATGATTAGCCTTAGTGTGGATTTATTTACATTTATCTTCTTTGGTATTCACTCACCTTCTCAATTATGTAAGTTTATGTCTTTTGCCAAATTTGCAAAATTTTCAAACATGATTCTTTCAAGTATTATTTTAGTCCTGCACTCTTTCTTGTCTCTTTCCAGGGCTCCAATATGTGGCTATTAGATCTTTTGTTATAATTCCACAAGTACCTGAGGTTCTGTTAATTTTTTGCCTATTTCATCTCTATTGTTCAGATTAGGTAATTTCTACAGTTCTGTATCCCTGTTCACTGATTCTTTATTCTGTTCCTTCCCTTCTGTCACTGAGTCAATCTACTATGTTTTTAAATTTCAGTTACTATGTTTTTCAGTTCTAAAATTTTTATTTCCTTCTTTATATCTTCTCTCTTCTGATATTTTCTATTTCTTTGCCAAGGCTATTTTCTCAATTGTTTCAAGCACATTTGTATGCTTGAAACACTATACCCACACTTCAATTACTAATTGAAGCATTTTTGATGGTTATTTAAAAATTTTGTCAGATAATTCTAACATCTCTGTTATCTTGGTGTTGGCACCTATTGATTGACTTTTTAATTAACATTGTTATCTTCCTAGTTCTTAATGTGATGTTATTTTTATTGTAATTTGGACATTTTGTGTTTTACAAAGTTTTTTACATTTTGTGTTCTCCATTATGAGATATATCTTTTTAAAATACTTAGTTTTAGCTGGCTTCTTCTGACATTGCTCTATCAAAACAAGGGCCGGGACAGGAAGGGTTGCTGTCTTGTTACTGCCAGTTGGAGGAAAAGGAGGTTCTTCATTACTGCTGGGCCATGGGAGTTCTATCTCCTTATATAACCTCCACTAAAACCATAGAGGGAGTGGCCTCATTACTCCTAGGCAGTGGTGAATGTCCTAGGCTTTTTATGACATCACCACAGTAGGGAGAGGCTAGAGTAACTAGTAACTGTTGATGAGGCTGGAATTCTAGGCTTCCCACATTGTTTCCATTGACACTGTAGTGAGGAGCTTATTACTTCTGCACAATGATGACAGTCCCAGGTTGCTACTTGACATTCTCTGACATTATCTTGGCAAGTGTTTTCAGGTGCCTCATTGAAGCCTTGTGAGCACAGAACTCTAAGCTTCCCACCCAGCCTCTGCAGGCATGGATAGGGGTAAGAATACAGTTTTTTCTGTGGTGTTTGGATGAAAGAACAGTTTTTTCTAAAAGCGTTCTGTCTTTCTAAGCTATCCCTGTCCTGGTCCTTTAGCAACAGAGTCAGTTCTTGGTGGAACTCTTTGTGTACGCGTACATTGGTATTTCTGGGTTGCTGATTTCTTCTGATCCAAATCTGAGATTTGTGTAGAAGAAAGAAAACCCAGTGAGTTTACCACCATATCATCCCTTGGGTCCTGAGTTCTCTATCTGAACTGCCTTCTTTCTACCTTTCAGTCTTCTTATGTTTGTTTTACAAATAATATTCAGGGTTTTAAGTTTTACTTAGTAGGAGGAATAGGGGAAAGTATGTCTATTCCATCTTCCTAGAAACAGAATTCTACAGTTTGCTTTTTTTTTTTGATCCTGACATTTAGTTAATTTTGTAATTTCCAGTAACAAAGAGAGAAACTTAAGATTGTTATGATTATCATGAGGAAATTTTTTTTAACTGGGAAACACAAGTCTGACACAAAAATCTCCTTAGGTGCTATTTTTTGTTGTTGTTGTTCATTTTAAGCACATTCAGGGACTTCCCTGGTGGTGCAGTAGTTAAGAATCTGCCTGCCAACACAGGGGACAAGGTTTCGAGCCCTGGTCCGGGAAGCTCCCACATGCCGCGCAGCAACTAAGCCCGTGTGCCACAACTACTGAAGCCTGTGTGCCTAGAGCCGGTGCTCTGCAACGAGAAGCCACCACAATGAGAAGCCCGTGCACTACAACGAAGAGTAGCCCCTGCTCGCAGCAACTAGAAAAAGCCCACACGCAGCAACGAAGACCCAAAGAGCCAAAAATAAATAAATAAATGTTTTTTTTTTAAAAAAAGCACACTCAGATTTTTCTTTTTGTTCTTATGAACCAAAGTTACCCATACGTAGTTTTGATGATCATACAATATTATTTTCCACACTGTTCTATGACATTTGGGCTTTTTCCAGCTATCATTATTAGACTTAACCAGGAAACACTGTGCATACATATAGTATACTTTGAATTATTGTTCAAAAATTGCTTTATCTACTTCATCTGATACATACGGTTATTTTTTTTCCAGCTATAAATGAATTTTTTCTAGAAAAAATGGTGAAAAAAACATGAAATTATCTGAGTTGTCTTTATGTTCAGGGCATGTACTAGCAAGACAACAGTCAAATTGTAAAAGAAGTAATAAAAATAGTCTTCCTATCTTTATTTGAATTCCCCCTTTATGTAAACCAACTGTTTAGTAATTTCCACTGAGTTATCTTACCTGTGCTTTTGCTCCACCTGCATTACCAAATATCCTGGCCATTTTTCTTTCATCTCTCTCTCCTTGATCAAAATTCATTTTCCGAGTGCTATCTGGGGAAAGGGGTGTGACTCTGCTTTCCCTACGAATATCTGATAAGCCAAGGTACTACTAGGTACCTTATTTATAAAATTAGAATAATAAATAGTATCTAGCTTATACAGTCTATATCATGATTAAATGAGATAATGGATATAAAAAACACATCTAAAAAGTACATTTTAAAAGCAATCATAAGAACATTAAACATTCATTATAATAGAAATTTCAGTTTAATTTCTTCAGCTGAAACTTTTTTTAAGATGTGCCCCATGTGGCACTCTTAAAATAATACCACAGTAGTATTATTCCCTTTGTCCATGCCCAGGGATGTACCTGATGATGACTCAAAGGAAAAGTATACTGAAATAGCAATTGATCTATACTAGGTCATAACACTGTATTATCCATCTCAATATTGTATTACTAAGAATATTTTGATTTATTCAACAAGTTTAGCATCTACTATATGCCCACTATTATTCTAGGCACTGAAGAGATACCAGTAAAAAACAGACCAAAACAAACCAAAAAAAGGAACTCTTTCTACAGTTTCATGACTGATGTCAAATTTCAACTTTCTAAAGTAGCCACATCTAGCTCTAGTATTCACAAATTTATCTGATCTGTGTTTGAATATATTCATATTTCTTGCAGTGTTACCTCTTGCCATGACATGCACTATGCACCTATTATCTGCTGGTTAAGTAT
>NW_026711882.1:0-28919 GCF_026419965.1 Kogia breviceps
CATGGGGACTGAGATGTAGGCCAAATTCACTCAGGAAGGGCACCTTAGGGCTCACACAAAAAGTACCTTCAATGGGCTTTTAGCTGGGGCGTTGCAATGGCTCAGAGGGGGAGGTCTTTTATTCTAAGTCCTCCCAGCTCTGAGGGGTGCCTTTTTCTAACTCAAAAAGGCACTATAGGCTCTGTGACCTGCATGAAAACAATACTGTTTGGTAATGGCCCCATCCCACAAATAGGGAGTTCTTATTATTCAAACCACCTATAATGAAAATAGATGTCAAAACAGGGACTCTAGGGACTTCCCTGGTGGCGCGGTGGTTAAGAATCCGCCTGCCAATGCAGGGGACACAGGTTCAAGCCCTAGTCCGGGAAGATTCCCACATGCTGCGGAGCAACTAAGCCCGTGTGCCACAGCTACTGAGCCTGCGCTCTACAGCCCATGAGCCACAACTGCTGAGCCCACATGCCATAGCTACTGAAGCCCACAAGCCTAGAGCCTGTGCTCCACAACAAAAGAAGCCACTGCAATGAGAAGCCTGTGCACCACAGCAAAGAGTATTCCCCGCTCACTTCAAGTGGAGAAAGCCTTGGTGCGGCAGCAGAGACCCAACACAGTCAAAAATAAATAAATAACTTTATTAAAAACAAACCAACCTCAATTTTAAAAAAAAAGCAACAGGGACTCTAACATATTGTAAGACCCCCAACTTATCAAAGAGTCAAGTATGTGCAATGAACTCTTTCTAAGGCAAGAAAGAACACATCTTAGAGCTTCAAAAGAAGGGTTTTCTAGTTCATCCCTCATAAATAAAATCTGGGCAGACTTTTCTGATTACGTGCCTAGCTAAATTTGCTCTTACACATAGCAAATGCTCTCAAGAAGCTCATATGCAGAGATGGTTAACTGAGAAATATTAACGACTCACACAAAAGAACATTAGCCCATAAAATTTACATAAATATGCATATCAGCCGAAAGTAAATGCATTACAAATATGAGTGCAATATAGTGAAAGGAGTGAAGGAGCCGGGGGACCAGTAGGTCAATGGAGCACAGATGCCGTAGTGAGCTCCCAGGAGTAGGATGAGGGCTGAGACAGTGTCAGTCGTAGTAACAGGATAATATCACCGGGCTCAGGCTCAATGAGGGAACGCAAGGTGACAGCACAATATGGACTGTCTTAGACTAATTCCTGCAAGTCTCTCAACTATGTACAAGCAAACAAATATTTAAGAAATACAAGACAATACATTAGTGGATACAGTGTTTTTTGACTGATTAAATGCACTCACATCAGAGCAGCACATTACACTATACCACTGTGGTACAGTTGGCAAGTTCTAGACTCCTAAAATTATTTCGTTAAGTCAATTGCAAGGGGAAAAAAAGAGATGAAGGTGGAATCTACTTCATCTTAAACCTACTTGACTTAAAAGATATATCACCCAAATGCAATGTGAGGACCTCATTTGGAACCTGATTCAAACAAACTATTAAAAAGTACATATGGGCTTCCCTGGTGGCGCAGTGGTTGAGAATCTGCCTGCCAATGCAGGGGACACGGGTTCGAGCCCTGGTCTGGGAAGATCCCACATGCCGCGGAGCAACTGGGCCCGTGAGCCACAACTACTGAGCCTGCGCATCTGGAGCCTGTGCTCCGCAACAAGAGAGGCCAAGATAGTGAGAGGCCTGTGCAACGCGATGAAGAGTGTCCCCTGCTTGCCGCAACTAGAGAAAGCCCTCGCACAGAAACGAAGACCCAACACAGCCAAAAATAAATATAAAAATAAATAAATAATGTTTAAAAAAAGGATACACACACACAAAAAAGTACGTATGACATTTATATGACAACTGGGAAATCTGAACACTGGTTATTTGATATCAAGGAATTATCGTGAATTTCTTAGGTATGAAAATGGTATTGGGTTATGCTAAAAAAAAGTCTTCATATACTAGAGATACGCACTGAATTACTTATGGGTGAAATGATGTGATGTATAGAATTTCCTTCAAAATAATATGGGAAGGGGGACGTGGATGGGAGCATACATGAAACTGGGTTAGGCATGAGCTGAATGACTGCTGAAGTTGTGTGATGAGTGCAGGGAGGTTTCAATGTACTATTCCGCCTATTTTTGTCTATGTTTGAAATTCTCTATAATAAAAGTTTTTTAAAAATTCCATGCGAAGCTATAAATCACAATAGTTACACTACATTCTACAGCCAGAGTAAGATAAAATATTAGAAAGAAAACTAGTCTGGGTATGTTATTGCTCTAGGATATTGATTTTTTTAAGTCTACCTGACGTTTTCTTTAAAGCATTAAACATAGACATGACTGAGCCCACTTCTTGGAATTGATCCTAAGGAAGCAATTAAGGATGAACAAGAAAGGATGGTCACAACGATGCAGTTCATAATATAGAGAAGTCAGAGCAAAGAAACTGTGGCACAATGAAATGCTATTCCCCTATTTAGAAAGATATTATAGAAAAGTACCTATTGCTACAAAAATTCTTATCAACTGGGAAGCGAAAACATGTTAAAATAGTGTATTTAGTAAAGTCTCACTTTGTTACTTAAGAAAAAAACATGGAAAAGGACGTTTAGTAAAGTGAATAATCATCTTTTAACGAGCAGTGTTATGAGTTTTTCCCTAGCTTCTTTTTATAAATCACTTATGAATCCTCTATCACAACCATGGCTTATTTTTGCCATTTCAAAAATCATAGAAATGTCATCATAAACTGATTAAATGATAAAAGGCACTCCAGCAGCACTGGCCTTACTACACACACACCCACACACCCACACCCACACCCCCCCACACACACACACCCACACACAGACTTTCAGAGTCCCATGCTTGAAATCCAGAACTATAACCAAGAACTGACAATTCTGAGAGAAGCTGCTTGGGCAGGAAACAATCATCTGAAAACTCATAGAAGAGAAGCAAGGTCTCCTGGCTCACACCTGTTACGAGCAAACACTGTCAGTGGCTTTGACTCTGGGTCGCTACAACTTGTAAAAAAGCCAACAGTCTAATGGCAAACACATGCTCTATCCAGGTTAAGGTGCCACAGATCTATGAAAGCCTGGAGACACACCCAGACCCTGCTTTGGGGCTGAGGTGAGAAAAGGGCTTCCTAAACAAGCCCCTTCCCACAAAGAAGTTACATCTTACCCACTCACTCCCCGGGAGAGAAGGTCAAAGCGCATCTCTGGTTGGCAACCTAATGCTTCGCTCTGAAGTGAGCAGGTCACTCACTACTTATGTTACTCAAGACAGCATCTAAGAATCTTACCTCATAGTCTTTCCTTGGAAGGATCTCATCCTCCTCCTCCTGTGTTTCTCCAAGGATGGTCTAGAAAAACATCCAGAGAACGAAGACCTTTTTAATGGTTTTAAAAGTGGAAAGAGGCAGAAGTATTTACTGAAAACAGCTACTAGTTTCTAAATCATCTGGAGCCATTATCATCAAATGGGAACAAGACCTAAAAAAAAAAAAAAACCTTTTGGGATGGGGGTGACGTGGTAGGGTTCTACAGTAATCAACTGAGCGATTCATTCCTACTTATACATTCTCCAAATAACCTCTCATCTTCAGGACACTTCAAAGATGTCACTTGCCAGTTTAAAGGAGAAAGAGTTCAGGTTCCGTCTGATAACATGCCGAGTCTGAACTCAGGAGGGACTTGTCAACTCTGGGGACACAACAACTCAAGTTTTCCCAGGGTGCTTTGCAGAGGGAAGCTGGATTATCAGTGACCCAGAAAAGGTGAGGGACAGAGTGAGAAAGGGCTGGAAAAACTAAGCCAGCTGCATGATATGCACAAAGTGCAGCGAGAGGGCTCACTCCGAAAACGCTCGTTTCATTCAAAACTCTTTTCAGATGGAAATAAAAAAAATAAGGATGGGATTAACTGAAGCTGGCCTGGGTTCTCCCTCAGATTCCAGGGAGGGGTTCTGAGAAATGACCCCAGACTTGGGCACGTGAAGCCGGGCAGATGCTTTGAGAGCCCAGGCTGCAGTCCCCAGGCCCCACCCTCTGCCACCTGCGGGCCCAACTCGGCCCGGCCCCACCCCCGGCAACGCCTCTCGCCGTCCCTTAGCAACTGCCCCCTCCCCAGCCCGGCTCCACCCGCTTCTTACCAGCTCCTCGGGGGTGCGGGTCTCACGCTCACCGCAGCAGCAGCACCACCTACAGCAGCAGCACGGCGACCCCCTGCACCCCGCCATCTTCCTCCTTTACTGCCACTCTGGACCCCTCCGCCAACCCCCTCCCACCCAGGATCCGCGCCTCACGTGACTGGCCTCGGGAGTGTCACGTGGCCCTCTCGAGCTTGGGACGGAGACGGGGAGTGGCTGCAGACGGGTGAGGAGAGGGCTCGCGTCACATGACGGTGGAGGGACGGCTTCCAACGAGACTTCTGGGCGCCGCCATGTTGTGGGCGGGACTTCCGGGCTCCCGCAAGGGTGGTTTCCGCCCTCTGGCCCCGCCTTCCTAAGCAACCTGACACCGGCGCCGCGCCTCCTCTGCTGGCGCCTCCTTATCGGCCACGCAGCTGCAACGGGCGCGCGCTCTCAGTCGTCCGCGACCAGTGGGTGAGTGACAGCGAGGCATGTGGTCGCCGAGGAGGGAGACCAGGGCCTTGGAGCCTTGGGGGCCACCCACCAGGGGGCGGGGAGCGGTGGCTACCGGTCGGCCCGCCCCCTCTGCGCGCACGCCCTCGGCGGGACTAGAGTAGCCCCCCCTGGCTGCCACCCCCGCGATCCTCAACCCTGAAGCGAAGACTCACTTTCGGACCCCGGCCTGGACTGAAGGACCGCAGGGCTGAGGAGGCCCTGAGCTGGGGGTAGACTTGGGTCTTCGCTTCCGCCCCCTCCCGTGACCTAGTGACCCGGTGACTAGATTCGCGGCCCTCGAGCCCCCGGCGCCAGAGGCATGTCTCCGGCTCCCTGCCGAGCACCTGGAGAAGAGCCGTGGGCCGCTGGCACTGCTGTCCCCGACGCCCACTGCATCGGGCGGCTCACAGGTGCCCACCGGGTCCCCTCTGGGAGTGGTGGGCTCCGTATTCCCTCACTGCTCGGTTCCTGGCACCGATTAAGTGCTCATCAAATGGCAGAGGGTTGCTTTGAGGACGGGATGACAGCGCCTGGCCCGTCGGCGCTCAGTGAGTGCTGGCTGTTACCGGGTGCCAGCACGGGGGCACCATAGGCAGCATACCCGGCCCTGGTCTCAGGGAACTGGGAAGAGGGAGGGGAGGCAAATATGTGAACCCACAGTTGCAACCCAGGGTGCTATGGGATCCTAGCTTAAAATGGGTTAAGTGGTAGCACGTGAAAAATGTTGGAAGAAGGCTAGTGCCTGGCACACACTAGGAATGCAGTAAGTCTTAATGAACAAATGAAAGAGCAGATAGTTTGTGGGTGGTTCAGCCTCCTCTCCCCTCTTGGTTTTGTTCCAGCAGACAACTAATGAGGCACTCTCTGGAATTCGGAAGAAAGACCAGACTAGGCTGATCTTGACGTTCATCCCCACAGAGAAACTGGAATTTTAGGTCAGAATCAAAATGGGCATCCCTGGGGGTGGTCTGGTCTCAATCTGGTCTCAGCTGCTTGACGTTGGGTGTACCAGAGTGTGTTACGTGCACTTGTGTGTGTTTTAGGGGAGAGAGCATTGGATCTTATCAGTTTCTCAAGAGTCTAGGACCCCCAAAATGGTCTAAGAACACGGGCTTAGCAGTGGACATTCCCTGAAAGACCTGAACTTGGCCTGGTTGCTCCTCTAATGCTCCAGGTCACCACACCCTGGATTTTCACTACTGTGTGTTTGCATCTTGCTGTGCAAGAGTAGTGTTTTGTTTTAGTTTTTGTCTTATTTTCCCCACCAAACTGCCCAACGGCGCTGTGCCCTCTTGTCGGCCAGCCTGTGGTTGCCATGGTTCAGGGCTTCAACCGTGGTGGCTTTGCAGTCGCTGTAATCACTTGAACTGACTTCACCGGTGTGTGTAAGGAGAACAGCCTGGAAGGCAGGCACAGACTGTTCAGCCTTTGTTCTGAGTTGGACATAAATTCATGCCCTTATTGAATTTGGGTCTGGCTGTTTTTGGAACCCAGCCAGTGTCAAGTTCTAACCCATGACATGGTCTTTTCAGAGAAGCACAAACGCGGGAGAAATCAGGCTGCGTTGTCAAGCCCTCACCCCTTCCAGCCTGCATGCATACAAACTGTTCCAAGTAACAGGAGATGTTTCCATGGCTGGGCCGTTCCTTCCTTGGCATGTGATCCGGTCACTGTGAACATCTGTTGGCCTCATCACACCCAAACCTTGCAGTCAGCAGTCCCACGTCCCCCTCCTTCCATCCGCCTTCAGCCTCTAGAGCTTCAGCCCTCCCTCTCGCCGCCGGGAAGCCTTGCCCCCGCCCCTTCACGCTGGCCCCAGCTACTGCTCTCAGCTCTTCCTTTGTCACAGCTCCGCCCAGTCGGACACACCCGCTGGGGAAGGTTCCTCCATTTCTTCCAGTGGTCTGGGGTCTGAGTTCACACTGGCGGAGATGGACCGTCCAAAACCCAACGTCCTCCCGGCGGGGCACTGCTGCCCCTCCCTGGGAATGCGGGCCTGGGAGGCCGGCGGCGCGAGGTTCTCAGTGCCACCCTCCATCAGGTAGCGGTCACGGAGGATCCACGGGCTGAAGGAGCATGTTTCTGTGCTGGGTGGGGGCTGTCACATGCGGAATCAGGCAGCAGCGGAGGGCAAAGCTGGAGTGAGGCAGCGCAGACAGTCGTACCTGGCGTGTGGAGCCACTGGGTGGGCGCGCTGTCACCCGTGCCCTCACCGGCCTTCCTCCTGCGTGGAAATGCAGCATCTCTCGCTTGACCCTGCCTTGCTGGGGCTCGGCTGCCTGCCTGCCGTCTCATGCCCCCTGCCTCACCCCGTGCAGCAGGAGCTCGGCCATGGTGAACGAACCCAGAGGGCACGGCGGCCCCAGCCCCCGCTGGGAGGACAACACCAGTGGCAGCGAGAGCTCCAAGGATAGTTCAAGGTGTTCCACACCGGTGCCGGACCCCGAGCGACACGAGAGGCTCAGGGAGAAGATGAAGCGGAGGATGGAGTCTGGTGACAAGTGGTTCTCCCTGGAATTCTTCCCTCCCCGAACTGCTGAGGGAGCTGTCAATCTCATCTCAAGGTGAGTCAACGCAAGATAAGGAGTAGGGCCAGACTGGGGGATGGGGGCAGGGGGAAAAGATGAGCTGTCAGCCCTGAGGCTGGGCTGCACTTTGACCCGGAAAAGGCAGCCACAGGGGGTAGAAAAAAGCAAAGCCAGGGTAGATCCTTTGACACGCAGCTTCTGTTGTCTGTAAAAGCCCCTCCAAGCACCTGGATGTTTAGACACACTCTTCCATGTGCTAAAAATGTTCGCTCTCTCAGACTAAATTCTTTGGCGGAACTTGGGGCTGGATCGTGAGGAGAGTTTAGGAAGTTACAAAACGGTGGCTTGGAGAACATTTTCAGCAAGTTAGGAATTTGGATTATGCATCTTGAAATCTAGAAATGCCAGCTGGATTATGTTAGCACTTGATGAATCGCAGTTCCTTTTTTAAAGTTTATGCTTTTTATCGTTTGCACTTCTTACGTGTCACTCCCAAGGTTGTGAAGTTTGAAGGCACAAAGATGTTTCATTGCACCACGTTACAGCTTGTGACACAGCGCATGTGCGCACGTATAGCTCTTGATTCTAGTTATGGAAATGTGGCCGTTCTCTGCGGGACTCTTGGCTGCTGCGCCGGAACTGGGGGGGCGGCAGGAAAGAAACTTGTGTCTGCTGACCCTCTTTGTCCCTAGAATGAGGCCCTGCTTGCCACTCTGAGGGTTCCCTGAACGCTTGACCATTGAAATGTCTTAACTCACCCGAGATAATAAATGTGCAAGCACTTTGAAAAGTCCGGAGTGCTGCTCTCACACAAACTGGTTTCATTGTTATTATATATTATCTCCACAATAAGAGTAATCATAATGATAGCACATTGATCGCGTGTTTGCTGTGTCCCCAGCGCTGTTTTTTTTTTTTTTTGTGGTACGCGGGCCTCTCACTGTTGTGGCCTCTCCCGTTGTGGAGCACAGGCTCCGGACGCACAGGCCCAGCGGCCATGGCTCACGGGCCCAGCCGCTCCGCGGCATGTGGGATCTTCCCGGACCGGGGCACGAACCCGTATCCCCTGCATCGGCAGGCGGATTCTCAACCACTGCGCCACCAGGGAAGCCCCCAGCGCTGTTTTAAGAGATGTGGAGCCATCTGTCATGATATCCTCAGAGTAGTATTATGAAGTAGGCACTGTCCTCTGCCACATTATAGAAATCAGGAAACTGAAGCTCAGAGAGATCAAGTAATTCTCCCAAGATCACACAGCTAGTGAGTAGCCAAGCCAGGATATGAATGCAGGTCGGTCTGATTCCAGCCTGCATGTGATGCTTCTCTAACTCCCAGACCCCGTGGGAAGGTGGGGAAGGGTAGTGTACCCCCAGGAGCCCCTCTTCAGAAAGAAATTCCCTACAGGTTTGACCGGATGGGGGCAGGTGGTCCCCTCTTCATAGATGTGACCTGGCATCCAGCAGGGGACCCTGGCTCAGACAAGGAGACTTCGTCCATGGTGATCGCCAGCACCGCCGTGAACTACTGCGGCCTGGAGACCATCCTGCACATGACCTGCTGCCATCAGAGCCGGGAGGAGATCACGGGCCACCTGCACAAGGCCAAGCGTCTGGGCCTGAAGAACATCCTGGCGCTGAGGGGAGGTGCGGAGCCAGCACTCTGCTCTCTGGGGTCTTGCTTTCCTGAAGACTTCTGTCCCTGGAACGGTCCTTTCCTTTTCTCCAGGTCCCACACTGAGTACACCCAGGGCCCCGTCCCTGCCAGTAGCGTCAATAGGCAGTGTGGGTCAGGAGGCCCACGGGCGACACAGACGGAGCCGCTTCTTGGCCTCGCAGTGGGAGTTCAGTAGGGCCCGCGGCCGGTGCCTGATGCCCTCTGTCCCGATGCCAGTCAGTTAATCGATCAATTAATCAGTCCCCGCTGCACCTGGCTTTTGGCCCAGTCGACGAGTTCAGCTCTGGCATATGTCCCGGGAGTGAGAACAGCTGGATATGCCTCTGGCACGCACTGTCACTGGGCCACACGGCGTGGGAAACGGGAGCCTGGCGGGTGGGCACTTGCGGCCTCATGCTCCCCGCCCGAAAGACCACTTCTCACCTGAGATGAGTGGGCGATTCTCCCGGGAGGCGAGGGTTCCAGGGGCTTGGGTGAGGGGGTGTGCACCCACCAGGTGTGAGTAGGGAAGGGGTCGCCGATGCTCCAGGCTGAACGCAGAGCTGCAGCTGCTGCCAGCACAGGGCCCTCGGAGTCGGTGCTCAGCGACCGTTGGATGGGTTGGCCGCTGTCTTCCCTCCCGCTGTTTAGCAGGCGCTATGCTAGAAAGCGGAGACACCGACCTGAGTGATGTGAAGGCTGTGCCTTCGAGGTGCTCACCGTCCTGGGTGTGGGGGGAGAAGGAACAGAGAGGCTGCCTGGAGGGCGGGTGAGACCCAGCACCGTGACCTCCAACCCTGCAGACCCCATCGGTGACCAGTGGGAAGAGGAAGAAGGGGGCTTCAGCTACGCCGTAGACTTGGTGAAGCACATCCGAAGCGAGTTTGGTGACTACTTCGATGTCTGTGTGGCAGGTGAGAGGCTGGGGTATCCCAGTGGGTGGGACCGGAGAGGGGAAGGAAGGAGAGGCACAGAGAGCCCCCCCGGCATTCAGGTCAGGACCCGCCAGCTCAGCGCACCGCTGGCCTGCCTGCGCGGGGGGACGGAGGTGCGGGGGTGAATCAAACAGCGTCTGCCCTCTCATCGGTCTGTCATCCGCTATCCACCCAGGCGTGCCACCACCCCTTAAGTTTTGGTTCCTCTGCCTTTTCTTTCTATTATTTACTTTTTTTCTTTTTTCTTTCTTATTTTAGGCTGCGTCCGGTCTTTGTTGCGGCACGCGGGCTCTTCATTGTGGTGTGCGGGCTTCTCTCTAGCTGTGGCTTGTGGGTTTTCTCTCTAGTTGTGGCGCACAGGCTCCAGGGCGCGTGGGCTCTGAGGCGTGCGTGGCTCGCGGGCTTAGTTGCCCCGAGACATGTGGGATCTTAGGCATTGCGAGGCATCCGGATTCTTTACCACTGGACCACCAGGAAAGTCCCTTCCTCTGCCTTTTCTTGCTCTTAGCCTGCTTCCCAGCCCTATTCTTTAAACAAAAGAGGTATATTTATTAAGGTTCCGGGGGCAGGGAATCTCAGAACAAGGTCAGGAAATGGCCTCAGACCTCATTAAACGCTGGAACCTGGAGGCCGGCAGAATCCAAGGCCCTCCCTCTTTCTCTCTGCCCCCCCCACACCCCCAGCTGCTTCATGCTTCATCCAGTAGGCCTGATATGTACGCTTTTTCTGTCTCTGATATGTACGGTACACGTGTGACCCGCCGCCTGCTCCTGACTCACCCAGACTGATTGACAGGTCTCAGCATCAGTTCCAAGTCCTCAGGAGAGAGAACTGCATCGGCTCAACTCTAGTTTCTTTAGCTACATCCAGGAGGCAAGGTTCACCTGCTAGAAACAGATGGCGTGGCCTTCCCTCTTGCCCCGACTCATGGGGTCTGGGCCTTCAGCTTCTCAAATGGGGGCTTGGGTGTGGTGAGGCAGCGTGTGCCAGGGACACAGGAAGTCCGAGGATTAATTTGACACATCACCTTGGCATGACAATTTTTCTCAAATACTTTGGGGAAAATCATATCATTCTTATTAAAATAAACATGGCTACATTATGGAGTAGCAAATCAAAGTGATCTGAATTTAAAAATACAAGCCACGTGGCTTCAAGGAAATTACTTGCCGTGGGGACCTTGGGCTGCGTCCCCAGGCCCCCATGTACGTGTCCGCTGTTCTTAGTGTTGAGAAGAGGGCGTTGAGGTGGATGAGTCTGGGAGGCCCCGATGAGGAGGTAGGAATTCAGGTGTCGTGCGGCCGTGAGACAGTCGGTTGATTGGGGAATGTGCCCGCGTGTGGTGGGCATTGGACGGTCACGAGGGGAAACCAGCAGAGCTGTGAGCGAACAGTTGCTAAACGGTTCGGTGCTTTGCTTACGGTAACGTGGATGAAAGAGAGGACCGGTGGATTAGAAGGCACCCAGCTGGCCACGACAGAACCAGAATAGAGTAAAACTGAGCAAATTCCAAATGTGAGCGATTGCTGGATTTGTCGAGTGCAGTTGAGGTTTTATAGAGTTTCAGCTATTAAAACCTCTGTTTCGGAAATTTCTGCTGGAAAAATAGCCTTGTTATTGAAAGTGTAAAGCTCTAGTGTTTAACCCTCCCACGCCCGCCCCCCAGACAGTCGTTTTTAAATCCAATTTTGATGACTCAGAGTTTCTTAAGAACGAAACTGCATGATCACAGCAAAGCAGCCTGGCAACCCAGCAGTGTGGGTTCAGGTTTGCCCCTTCCTGGCTTGGGGTCCTGCCCTGGCCTCAGGCTGAGCAAGCCGGCACTCTGCTTGTAGTTCCTTAAGGCCTGTGGTCTTTCCTGTGCAGGCAGAGCCACTAGTAAGTTCAGTCGTTCAGGGAAGGGAGCACGCCGTTCCTGGAGCTAGTCGGGAACCTAGGGGACGTCCGACCCTGCCTCGCAGGCACCCCTGGAATCCCACCATGGGCATCCCTGCACAGGGTCACCGCCCTGCCGCGCTGTCTGGGAGTCCATTCCTTTGTGGGGTTGCTCGGTCCAGTGTCAGGCAGCTCTCTGAAACTGATGCTAGTTCTGCCATCAGAAGCGGCACAGAATACGGTGAATAAGGAACTCGACTAAGGTGACTCCTTTTTCCCAGTGACAGACTTGTGGGCGTCTAGAAACAGTTACCATATTCTCTGCATTCTTTTCTTCAAGCAGAACATCTCTGCCCTCTTCACTTATTCCTTGTGTAATGTGGTTTCTGACTTTGCACTGTCTGGGACCCCTGAGTAATTTTAACGTGAAATTACGAGCACTGTCTTAATCCAGTACCTAGAGTCAAGCCTGTCACCCCGAGGCTGCCTGGCTGGTGTGAATGTAGCGTCTCCTCTCTTCTGTGGCCACAGAGTGCAGGCCAGGCTGGCCCCGCTGACTGCAGGACAGTGTGGGTGTTTGGGGGCAATCCGTCCCCACTCCTGGGAGGGCGGCTCTAAGCCAGCGCGCGCTGAGGGTCACCTCCAGGGTGAGGGGCGCATCGGACGAGCCCGGCCGTCACCGCTTCGGCCTGTCCGTGCTGTGGGGCTGGAAGCTATGGCTCCGGAGCTCTCCGTTCCCAGCTCTCCGGTTGCTTCGTCACTCCCCTTGAGCAGATGGAGCCAGCCTCTCCCTGCTGTCATCCTTATTGGCAGGTTACCCCAAAGGCCACCCCGACGCAGAGAGCTTTGAGGCGGACCTGAAGCACCTGAAGGAGAAGGTGGCCGCGGGAGCCGACTTCATCATCACCCAGCTTTTCTTTGAGGCCGACACTTTCTTCCGCTTTGTTAAGGCTTGCTCCGAGATAGGCATTACTTGCCCCATCCTCCCCGGAATCTTCCCTATTCAGGTGAGGGTCCCAAGAGGGCTCATGGACTCCCACCACCCCCGTCCCAGCACAGGCCAGGGCCTTGGTTCAGGCCGAAGTTCTTCTTTGACGCCCGTGAGATTTTCGTCAGACAGGTGCTCAGTCCTTGCAAAATGTTGTCTTGCCACGTTCTTTTGATTACCTCTTATGTCTCCCCAAAATAGCAACAGTAAGTGTTGGGAGGGGCTTATTGATAAGTGGCACTGAAAGGGATTATTACTTTCATTATAAATTTGGGTTAAATCAGTGTTTCCCAATCTTGGCTGTCACCAGAACCATTTAATAAGCTCTTTTAAAATATGGATTTCCAGATCCTATGCCTAGAAGTTCTGATTTAATAGATCTGAGGTGGGACCTGGGAATTTGTACATTTCTCAAGCTTGGCAGGCGATTCTGGTGATCGGTCAGGCTTGGGAACCCCTGGCTTAGATGACCACCGTTTATCAATAGACACACCTGGGGGCCAAAGGGCCGGCTCAGGCCAATGGCAGCAATGCTGTGGGCAGCTGCTGCACCCTGCAGAGTACAAAAAGTGCTGGTACAATATGGTCTGACTTTCCTGGGGCAGTGCGTGTCCCACTGCAGAGCCAGGAGGCCTGGTGGGGGGATAAGTATTTGGGGTGAGAGACGGGCAGGGAGATGGGACCCACAGCCCCCTGTGTCTTGGGCAGGGCTACCACTCCCTCCGGCAGCTTGTGAAGCTGTCCAAGCTGGAGGTGCCGCAGCAGGTCAAGGACGTGATCGAGCCAATCAAAGACAACGACGCTGCCATCCGCAACTACGGCATCGAGCAGGCGCTGAGCCTGTGCCAGGAGCTTCTGGCAAGCGGCTCGGTGCCGGGCCTGCACTTCTACACCCTCAACCGCGAGATGGCCACCACAGAGGTGCTGAAGCGCTTGGGCATGTGGATCGAGGACCCCAGGTGAGGCCAGTGGCCCCGAATTCAGGCCCTGGAGCCCCAGAGGAGAGTCGGGTGGGCAGGGAGGTCAGAGAGAAGGCACAGAACGAGTGCGCCCTAGCTGGTAGCGCTGGCTGCCACGGGGGCACAGAGGGCTGTCTGTGCCGTGGCTGGTGGCACCCGCAGGGCTCCAGTCTCAGCGGGAATGCCATCCGGCTTGACGTTTACGAGTCAAGATGGAAGAACCCAGGTTCAGTGGTGCCCCCTCCCTCTGGCCAAGCCCTGACCCTTTCTGTCTCCATTCTCGCCCAGACGTCCCCTGCCCTGGGCCATCAGTGCCCACCCCAAGCGCCGGGAGGAAGATGTCCGTCCCATCTTCTGGGCCTCCAGACCAAAGAGTTACATTTATCGCACCCAGGAGTGGGATGAGTTCCCCAACGGCCGCTGGTGAGCCGCTGCCAATGAACTGTTCCTTGGGAGGAGGGAGACCAATCGTGGTGGAGCCCTCGGGACAGGATTCACAGGAAAGCCCCCCCCCCTCCCCCCCCCCCCCCCCCCCGCCCGCCCGGGGCAGGTGGATGCAGACTGTCTGGAGCCCAAGGTCAGGGGCGTGCCTTGACCTCCGGGCACCTCCTCCGCCAGGGGTAATTCCTCCTCTCCGGCCTTTGGGGAGCTGAAGGACTACTACCTCTTCTACCTGAAGAGCAAGTCCCCAAAGGAAGAGCTGCTGAAGATGTGGGGGGAGGAGCTGACCAGTGAAGAAAGTGTCTTTGAAGTCTTTGCTCACTACCTCTCGGGAGAGCCGAACCAGAACGGCTATAAAGTGAGTGCTGCTGGGGTGGGATCCCCGGGTACCTCCCCTCGCCCCATGGGCCAGACGCGGGCGTGACTGCCCCACCCTGAGCCTCCTCGCTGTGCCTGGAGGTGGCACCTCAGCAAAGGGAGGAGAAGGTGAGGTGGGGGGTCCCACGTGGGGTGCCTGGAAGGGGCTTACGGAAGCAGAGACAGGCAGGGTCTCTGCTGGGGACCGTGACAGGGAGGGGCCCAGCCCGGCTTACCCTCCCCAGGTGACCTGCCTGCCCTGGAATGATGAGCCCCTGGCGGCCGAGACCAGCCTGATGAAGGAGGAGCTGCTGCGAGTGAACCGGCGGGGCATCCTCACCATCAACTCACAGCCCAACATCAACGGGAAGCCGTCCTCCGACCCCATCGTGGGCTGGGGCCCCGGCGGGGGCTATGTCTTCCAGAAGGTGTGGCAGGGACGCACAGGGCTGCCCTCCCCTGACCTGCCTGCAGGGGTTCCCCGGGGCTGGGGACAGAGGGCTTTGTCTCAGGAGCTCTTGTAGGCGGGCCTCTCACCGCTGCGGCCTCTCCCGTTGCGGAGCACAGGCTCCGGACACTCAGGCTCAGCGGCCACGGCTCACGGGCCCAGCCGCTCCGCGGCACGTGGGATCTTCCCGGACCGGGGCACGAACCCGTGTCCACTGCATCGGCAGGCGGACTCTCAACCACTGCGCCACCAGGGAAGCCCAGGGGCTCTTTGTTCTGAGTGGCCGGGGATCAGAGTGGATGCGATCTCAGGCTCAGAGTTGGACAGACCTGGGTAGGCTGGTCACTTGACCACTCCGGGCCTCAGCTTTCCCTTCTGTAAAATGGGGATATGTCACGTCATGTTCTGGGGATGAAACATGACAAAGCACTTAAAGTGCTTAGCACGTGGGAAGCATCCCCTAAGTAGGAGCTATTATTACTGTTCCTCGTGGATCCCTTTCTCCTGGGGCTGCTGGAGTTACAATTACATTCTAAACTAAAGCCTGAGGGCTCTGGGAAGCGGATTTAAATAAGCCCAGCTTAATCCCTGGTGGCCAGATGGTGCCGGACAAGCCCTCCACCCAGCACATAGGGGGAGGGGGTGTGTCAGGCCTCTCTTGCCTTACTTGCCAAACTGGGTCCCCTGTACAGCTTCCGGAGCGACTTCTCCATGGAACCTTTCCCAGCTGGACGAAGGGTTGGCAGACGTCCCTCCGACCTGTCCAGACCGAGAAACCTCACGAACCTGCTCCCCTCCCTTTGCTTACGGGTTCAGCTCCCAGCTAGTGGCCACCACTAGTCCCGACGCCTTAAGTGTTCTGCTACAAGTGTCCTCGTGGATGCCTCCCTGGGACGGTCAGGAGGGCAGGCGCCTGCTGTTTCAGAGCACACGGCCCACTCGGCAGCTCCCAGTGAAGGCATCCAGCAAAGACTGGGGGTGACGTGATGGCACCCGTCTCCCTCCCACAGGCCTACTTAGAGTTCTTCACTTCCCGAGAGACAGTGGAGGCGCTTTTGCAGGTGCTGAAGAAGTACGAGCTCCGGGTGAATTACCACATCGTGGATGTGAAGGTGGGCCGGCCCCCGGGTCCGAGGGCGGGCTCAGCAGGGCCCGGGTGAGGGCACCCCGTTTACTCCACCATTCAGCAGCCACGGAGTGCCCGGTGGGGCCACGCATCGTGCCAGATGGATATGCAGACAGAGCCAGGCCCCTGCCCTCCGAGAGCTCCCAGCCTAGCGAGGGGAGCCATCAGTGAATAATTATGAATGGGTGTAAGCAGGCGCACTTTATAACAGTGAAGTTCAGCATAGGAAGAAGCTGGGGACCCAAGGGAGGGATGTCCAGCTTGAGAGATCAGGGGAGGTGTTTGGAGAGTTCCTGTGTGGCCTGAATCTTTAAGGATGAGGAGTAAAAGGGCATCCCAGGGAAAGGGCAGAGCGCGTGCAAATGGGGTCAGGGTGAGGCCGAAGCATTAAGCCGGGGCCGGGTCCTCAGGGGTCTCAATCGTCCTGCTTGGAATTTGGGTTTTCCCATATAGGCAAGAGGGAGCCTTGGCTCCATGTTTTATTTTGGGCAGGTCCCAGGGGACAGCTGTGTGGATAACAGGGCCAGGGGAGACTAGAGTCAGCAGCCCTGGTGGTCTGAGTAGCAAAGAGAGCCCTGGCCGGGCTAGACACGAGGCTAGACGCGAGAGGAAGTGAGCAGCGCCACTGGGTGCGGAGCTGATTGGAGCATAGGAGGAGGAGGGAAAAGCCCGGGATGACGTCTGGCTTTCAGGCTCCTGGCTGTCACAGAGCTGCAGAGCGGGGGCAGGGGTGGGGCGGTGACGGTGACGGTGGGAGGAGGGCGGAGCATACGCCCTGGGAGAGGGCGGGAGCTGTCTGCCCCCCAAGTCTGCCCCTACCCACCGCCGGCCCCCGCCCCGCCCTGCAGGGTGACAACATCACCAACGCCCCCAAGCTGCAGCCCAACGCCGTCACTTGGGGCATCTTCCCCGGGCGAGAGATCATCCAGCCCACAGTGGTGGACCCAGTCAGCTTCATGTTCTGGAAGGTAAGCGGGGGATGGGAGCAGGCCTGCCCTGCCCACCTCCAGAGCCTTGGGCGGGTGGGTGGGCGGGGCAGCTGGGGGCCACACCCCCAGGGCTGGCAGTGCCCTGACTCTGACTCATGGTGTTTACTTCTGGGCTGGGGAGCGGGGTGGCACTGGCAGTGGGCCAAGTTCTGTTCTTGGAAACGTCTTGCTGGGCAGCAGCAGAGGCCCTTGGGGTGCTGAGTGTGGAGCCCTGGCCCTAGGGCAGCCCTGTTAACCTGGCCGGCGTGTCTGAGTGCGTGTCTGTGTGTCTGTACGTGGGACCGCGTATGTACCTGTGTCTTTCTGTCTGCGCCGGTGTCTCCGTGTGTGTCTGCGCGTGCGTGCCTGTGCGTGTGTGCAGGACGAGGCGTTCGCCCTGTGGCTCGAGCAGTGGGGCAAGCTGTATGAGGAGGAGTCCCCGTCCCGCGTGATCATCCAGTACATCCACGACAACTACTTCCTGGTCAACCTGGTGGACAACGAGTTCCCGCTGGACAGCTGCCTGTGGCAGGTGGTGGAAGACACGTTTGAGCTTCTCAACAGGCCCCCCCAGAGCAAGAGGGAGACGGAGGCGCCGTGACCCTGAGCCCTGACACCCTTAGCTTGAGGCCACTGTGTCCCGCCTTCCTCCTCTCCGGCCTGGTGCTCTGGGAGACCCCCGTTCTCCTTCACTTCCCCCCACCCCCTGACACGATGATGGCAGCTAGACTGGTGTGAGGATTCCAGGCTCTGGCCGGACCGGAGGCCGCCCCGCACGGGAGCCAGGTGTTCCCTGCTTGGCGGAGAGTCTGTGCTCCGGTGGGAAGCAGCCCCATCCCCCGGAGGGGCACGTGGGCAGAACAGAACGCATCCTCCCTGAGAAGGGTTGTTGCTGACGGAGCCCCTAGGAGGCAGCCTGGGACGGCCAGTGACCTTGCTCTTGGGGCCTATGGAGGACAAGCAAAGCGAGCATGGCAGTGGGCTCTGGGACGGCAGAGGAGACATGGCAAGGTCAAGGCGCTGCAGCCTTCCACCTCCAAGGCGTTGGCAGCCAGGCGCGACCCACTCGGGAATGAAGGGGTGGACCACTGCCCTACCAGGCGCTGGCCCCTGGATGGACCTTGGACTGAAACCTAATAGTTTCAGCTTCCTTCTAGCCGAGAGCTCAGCTGAGTTTCTCTCTTTTCTACAACGCTGCTTTTTGAAACAGTTGTCTCTGTTCCCGTGGCTCGAGAGAGAAAGTGCCTCTTAAGGGTTAAAGGTGTTGGAAGGCTTCCCTGGTGGCACAGTGGTTGAGAGTCCGCCTGCCGATGCGGGGGACACGGGTTCGTGCCCCGGTCCGGGAAGATCCCACATGCCGCGGAGCGGCTGGGCCCGTGAGCCATGGCCGCTGAGGCTGTGCATCCGGGGCCTGTGCTCTGCAACGTGAGAGGCCCGCGTACTGAAAAAAAAAAAAAAAAAAGGTGTCTGAACATTTGTGCGTGGTGGAGCCCTTGGCCTTCCCTTTTCTGCCCTGGCTCCAAGGGGTGAAGGGATACCCTGCCTGTTAGCATCGAGGGCGAAGATGCGGTTGGCCGGAGCAGGACTGACTACCCCCTGGCTTATTCTTCGGGCAGGACCCCCTGCCTGCCGCTCCCTCCCCTCCACGCACCCTGTCCCGGAAGCTGTCTGTCTGGCACTGCTGCCCAGGCATCAGCCCTCCAGCCCCACGACCCCGGGGCTGTGACTGACACGTGCACATAGGCTGGTCTCTGTCCCAGTCCCTGCTTGCGGGTCTTCACCGGCTCAGGGGAAGGAGAGGAGTCCGGTTGTCCGCAGGGCGGCCTGACGGCAGAGGAAGCAGGTCAGAGGGGCTGGTTGGGGGGGGGGGGGCAGTGGGCAGCCTTTAGGAGAGACTGAGAGAAGCAGCTGGGGCTAAGGAGGGCGTTTTATTGTCTTTCAGAGCTCTTTCCTGAGCACCTTGTTCCTGAGCCTGTACTCCTCAGGTGGGTGGGGCTCCGATCCGTTTTCCTTTCCAGGGGAGCGGGTCACAGCTGCTGCTGGGCCCCCTGCTTCACCCCAAGTCCACCAAACACAGGGGTTCTGGCAGCTTCCTGCCTGCCCCGAGGCCTCCTGAGGCCCGCCTTCCTCCCCTGCCTCCCACCGCGGCCGGCTCTGCCCCTCAGGCCCCTGGCTGCTGGACGCTGGTGCCATGTTTCAAAAGCCTGGAATCAGGGAGCAGGAAGCTCTTTGGCCGCCTCCTGGGTATGTGCTGTCAGTGCTGGAAGAGCTCTGGGGCCCAGCTCCTTCCGCCCCCGTCCCCGAGGGAAGAGGAGGCCCTTCCCTGTACGCCAGGCCAAACACACAGGCTCAGGAGTGCTGGGGCCGGTGATCAGGGAAGCTGGGCTCCCAGTGCATATCAGGGAGGGGTGCTTAGCGAGTCACACCCAGCCGGTGTGAGCAGCAGCTGTGCCACAGGCCAAGCCCTGTCCCCAGACCGCTTGCCCTGTCCCGAGACTGCTCAGCATGCACTTACCACCTGGATTAAGGGCTCTGGAACCCAGGCTGTTTTCTCTAACTGAACTGACCCCTCCCCTGAAAAAGAAGGGGTTCTGGGGGCAGCAAGCAGGGAGGGCCGCAGCTCAGGAATGTGCAGGCGCGGATGGGCAGGGCCTGCTGGGGGGCAGGGCAGCCCCCCGCCCCCGGACCTGGGAACGGACCCAGCCGGCTTCTTGTTGCTGTAACTGCTGAGACACCTGCAGCCGCAGGGCCCACAGTCGCCAGGCCCGCCTCAGGTGCCACTGCCTGAGCTATGGGGACAGTCGCGAGGAGGCCCCGAGCTGGGCCCCCCGCTGTCCCGGCTGCCTCTCCTTGCCTGCGCCTCTGCGGCACCAGGAGGAAGGGGGTGTGACGAGGAGGTGTCACCTGAGGTGTGCTAGCAATGCAGATTCCTGCACCTGTTCCCGAGGTTTCAGGCTTGGTAAGTCCAAAGGCCTGAACTTACTTTCAGAGACTGCGTTTCCAGGGGTTAGGGCTGGGAACGGGACGTGATGGGAGATCAGCGTGAGGGTGGGGAGGGGCCGCCCCACTCGTCAGTGTCGACACCAGCTGCTCCGTCCCCTGAGCGTCTACCCAGCGCTGCCACGCAGCTGCCCGGGCCTGGCCTGCAGGAACCCCAGAGCCCGTGGAGCAGTGCCTAAAGGCGCCAGCGCTGCAGGTACTTCCTCCTGAGGGGAGAGGCCCTGGTGTGTGTCTTGACAGCAAAGGGCATCACGACCCCTTAATGGCCAGGAAAGAGGGCAGAGCCACGGGCCTGCGCCTGCTCCGCAGAATCCTGCAGGACGAGCACCGGCCAGAGAGGGCCCAGGTCAGGCAAGCCCCTCAGCCCAACCCACGCCCTCAGCCCTCCCTCTCCACCCCTATCTCAGCCCTCCCTCTCCACCTCTACTCTCAGCCCTCCCTCTCCACCCCTACCCTCAGCCCTCCCTCTCCACCCCTACCCTCAGCCCTCCCTCTCCACCCCTACCCTCAGCCCTCCCTCTCCACCCCTACCCTCAGCCCTCCCTCTCCACCCCTACCCTCAGCCCTCCCTCTCTACCCCTATCTCAGCCCTCCTTCTCCACCCCTACTCTCAGCCCTCCTTCTCCACCCCTATCTCAGCCCTCCCTCTCCACCCCTACTCTCAGCCCTCCCTCTCTACCCCTATCTCAGCCCTCCCTCTCCACCCCTACTCTCAGCCCTCCCTCTCTACCCCTATCTCAGCCCTCCCTCTCCACCCCTACTCTCAGCCCTCCCTCTCCACCCCTACTCTCAGCCCTCCCTCTCCACCCCTACTCTCAGCCCTACCTCTCCACGCACACACTCTGCTCCCACCCCAGACACCTTTGCTCAGCCTCGCCTTTGCCCTCAAGGTCTTTGGTCTCAGAGCTGCGGTCCCCTTCTGGCCCCGTAGGGCGCTGGCCCTGGGCCCCTGCAGCTGGAGCTGGGAGGTGGGGCAGAGGGGAGGCTCTCTGTCACCTGGCAAAGGGGCGTCGGAAGAGGTTAACACACATCGTTCAGGGGAGTAAGCTCTCCCCCTGGTACTTCTGGAAGCTGAGCCCTAGGAAGAGAGTTAACAAGAAATGGTGTTGAGCCTGTGTCCCTGCTTCCACCACCACTGCCCAAGCCTCCTGCAAAGGCTTGGGCTGCGGCCCCAAAGGGCAGGGCAGGAGAAATTGTAATTGTTTTCTCAAAATTGTGAAATATTCCAGAAGAGGAGATGGGTGGGGAAAACAGTAAATACATAAGACAGATTCGCCAAGAGTTCAAAGCTGGTTTCCAGGCCCGTGAGGGCTGGTGACGGTCTCATCCCTGTACTTCAGACATTGTTTATTCCCCGAGGGAGAGTCTCTTTACTCTGAGTCCGGGACATTTCTCTCTGCTTCCTCTGTCCACTGGGGCCGTGGTGCTTGGTTGGGCTGGGCAGGCCAGGCCCTGTGGCCTGTGGCCTGCAGCTGCGGGCCTGAGGGAACAAAGAGGAAACCCCGAACCAATGGGCTTGGACATCTAGGGGCCCAAGTGACCTGGCAGGATTCCTTGCCCGACCTGTAACAGGGCCTCCTGTTTGTGTGCACACAAGTGGGACAGATTCTCCCGCGAGCCCTGAGGCTCCCAGAGGAGACAGGAAAGGCCCGAGAGCAGTATGGCCATCAGTACATGCCACTGCCTCTTTCCCCGTACTCTCACATGCCTCGAGACTCAGGAAGGTGGGTGGACCAAAAATGGCTACCAGTCAGAGCTTACCTGTGTCAGGTACACCCTTGTCTGAGGCCTCACCTCTCCAGAGGGGTCTGACTCCAGAGCCCGAGCCCCCAGGGACTGCACTATACAGACACCAGGTGCTCTCTAAGGGTGTCTGTGCCACCATGAGACGGCATAAAACCCGGCCCCGTCGTTAGATGAGGGCTGCCTGGGCGCGTGTGTGTGTGCAGTAGAAAGAGCGGGGCCTGGAATTCAGCCCCCTAGTTACCATTTACCATTCCTGACATTTACTTTGTTTCTACAAGTCTCAGTTTCTCCACCATTAAACGGGATCCCTGCCTGCCTTTGCTGACAGAAATTGAATGGAAGTGTTTATAAACATACTCTAAAAATAAAATTCTCTTGAAGCACAGATCTAGAAATAAAATACCCTGAGATCCCAGAATCTGCTGCCGCCATAGCCCCACATAGGTAAATATGTGGATTCTGCAAATAACCAAAGCCAGTCCGTTTCAATTCCATTTAAAACAAACCACTTTAACCTTTTTTCTTAGAAACTTTTCTGGAGTCCATGACGTATGTCGTGGCATCCTGAAACGGGGTTCTTGATGACGCCAGTTCATCTTGAGCACCCTGTGGCTGGCTAGTAACTCCGGGGCTACGTGTCCCGCAGTGACATGTCCCTACACTGCCACACGGTGTCATTCTTTGTGCCCGGGGTTTCCTCGTGGCCTCCTCCCTCGTGCTAGGCCACCCAGCTCTTCGTCACCATTTGCTGGTATCAGAACTAATGCTTCTGGTCTGGAGATGGACCGGCAGTTATCTTCGGGTAGAGAGAGTCACGAAAGAATATTTTTTCATTTATATTTTCTGGGTTTTCTATAGCGAGCATGTTTCATTTTCTAATTAAAAAAAAAAAAAAAGAATGACAAAAAATTGCTACTGACCCCAATTACCTCTCTTGATCCTAGACTGTACCATGACTTATAATGAGTTTAGGTGTCTGTCTCCCTAACAGATGCAACCCGGGGTGCTTCTTTGCAGCACACCAGCACTGGGCTGGCACTCAGTGGGTGCTCAGTAAGTGCTGATGGACCTGTAATTGGCTGGCTGCCCGGCCAGGAGGCTGTTGAGAACCCATAGGGGTGGTGTCCACAAGGCCGCTCGGGTCCTGGAAAAGCACGCAACCACCCTCACCATCGGGGCTGAACCAAGCTGACTCTGAGGCCAGTGGCCCTGAGGTCATTTTGGACCTCCCACCTGACCTGGGCCGGGCCTCCCCTGCCTCCCCAGGGCTGGAGCGCTCAGCAGCACCGGGAGGTGCCCTCTGGTGGCCAGCCTAGGCCAGTGCCTGAGGCTGGCTCTGGGCCCGGGGTGGGCTGTGCTGGCCTCCTGGGCCTCGGCCTGTGGTTCCAGACATACTCTGAGCAGCGCTGCCCGCCACTGGGCCCAGTGGGTTCGCAGGAGGCGCCTGGGCCCAGCCCGCTGGAACTGGGTGATGGCAGTTCGCTGGACACAGCCCCGGGTCGCTGACTGGGCGCAGGCCTCTGGGACCCTGGCGGCGAGGGAGGAGCCCACGCCGAGGCCATCAGGGCCAGGACTCTACAGCGGGCTGCAGGGAGCCCTCCTCTGTCCCTGCCAGTGCACTGCAGGACGGGGACCTCCAGGCAAAGCCCCGTGCCTGTACTCCTCCCCCATCCCTCTTCTGGAGAAATCACATTCAAATGGGCACAGAGAGCAGCAGAATTATCACACGACAGGGACAGGCATCCTGTTTAGGGGACACAGAGAAAGCAGTCCTGTCAACTCCTCCTCCCCTCCCATCCCCCCACGAGCACTGGTTTATATCATCCAGGACCTCGTGTGTGTCTGGCCCGAGCTGGGCTGAGAATTTGCACACATTGTTTCTTATCCTAATCCCCGGAGCCACCCTGCAAGGCAGGCCTGTAATCTTCCTTGGACCTTCAGAGTTAGACTTGCCCAAAGAGGGGTGGCAGAGCTGGAAAGTGCAGAGCTGGAATTTGACCCCAGGGGCCAGGACCTCCTCTCCCCATCACCCCTAGCCCCCGGGACCTGCCACCAGCCGTCAAATACCCTCTACCCTGGCCCCAAACAAGCCCAAGGCCTAAGCCGGAAGCACAGTGCGGGGCTGCCCTCAGGCCATGGGCACCCACCTGGCGCTCAGCTTCGGGGCAGCATGGTCTCGGCTGACCCGCTGCAGGCAGGACTCACGTGCCCACAGCATCCAGCACAGGGCCTGGGCCTGGGTTCTCTCTCCTGCCTGCTGGCGGGCCTCACAGCACTCGCCTGGGGCCACTTGCCTTGCAACGAAGGTCTGCTGGGCCCGGGCCCTCCTCACCTTGCTGTCCACCTGGTGTCCCTGTGCTTGGCTTCTCCAGCAGGAGAAGGGGGCCTGGGCCACGTGCTGCTCCTGAGGCCGGGCTGCAGCTTCTGGGGCTTCACTGGCAAGTGTGGCCCCTGGTGCCCATCTCCTCCGGCCATCCTGGAAGGCTGGACCCTTGACCCGGGGCGTCACTGTGTCTCTCACTACTCCACACCAGGCCCGGAAGTGGCTGTAGAACAGGTGCAGAGAAGGGGCCCAGCCGACTTCCCAGTCAAAAGTCACATTAATTCAAAATGACACCCGAAAATCCCCCACAAACCATCACTGGTTCTTCACAGTTTTGCATACACAGCCCTGTGCCTTAAGAACGTATGGATCGATGTATAACAGGTGAAAAGCTCTGGCTTTCATTTAGGGGCCTTGGCATGCACTGGCCCCCGCCCCGGAGGCAGGTGCTGCCCGGGAGGGTGTAGGAACCCGGCAGTTGTGGGTTCAGGTCCCCCTCCACCAAGAGAACATCCATGCCCTGCTTGCAAGGCCACTCTGGGGCAGGAGGTCAGTGAGGAGAAGGTGGTCCCCCGCTCCCAGATGGACCAAGAAAACATCAGCCACTCTGCGGTGAATGGTTCAATGGCCCCGTGGGGACACTGTGAACGCGTGTGAGTTTGTACAGAACCAACCCTGGGAGAAGGTGTCATCTGTCCCCTCTGCTTTTATTTTTTTTTTATTATTATTATTTTTTTTTGTGGTATGCGGGCCTCACTGTTGTGGCCTCTCCCTTGCGGAGCACAGGCTCCAGACGCGCAGGCTCAGCGGCCATGGCTCACGGGCCCAGCCGCTCCGCGGCATGTGGGATCTTCCCGGACCGGGGCACGAACCCGTGTCCCCTGCATCGGCAGGCGGATTCTCAACCACTGCGCCACCAGGGAAGCCCTCCCTCTGCTTTTAAACATGCACCCATGAACGGTATATGTGTGTCACTAGAACATGTCTATTTCAGATTTCTCTCTCTTTGTCGTGGCTGTTTGAGAAGTTGATTCCCCCCCGCTTTTTTTTTTTTTTTTTTGGCCTCAAGGCATGTGGGATCTTAGTTCCCTGACCAGGGATCGAACCCATGCCCCCTGCAGTGGAAGCACAGAGTCTTAACCACTGGACCGCCAGGGAAGTCCCTGATTTCCCCATTTTAACTGTGAGCTCTGAAACCAAAGGGCTGACCCGGCCAGGAGGTGGAGACCCGGGGCTTGTCAGGGCATCGGGTGGGATTAGGGGCTTACCATCCCAGAACTCCCAAATAATTCATATAATGGAAGCTTGGTGGTTTTGACTCAAGGCTAGGGTCTCCCTTCATGCCCATGATGCCCGGGTCTCAGGCCTCCAGCCTGGACTGCCCCTAGAGCTGCAGAGGCCACCCAGCTTCCCATTCCTGGGCTCTCTCCCTGATTTTCCCGGGGTGGGAGTGACCCTCGCTCTCCCACCCCCAGGCCCGGCCACCTCTGCAGTAGGAGCTGCTCTGGACTGGCCGCTGTGGGTCTCTGACGAGCTGCTGCCTCCTACCAGCCCCGGAACACGGCCCTGCGCAGGCCCTGGAGGCGGGCGCGCACACACCGCTGGTACTTTTCACGCAGGAGCTGCTGTCCTGTGGCCAGAGAGATGCTGAAGTGCCCCTAGGCACTCATTCCAGCCTCAGCCTGGGCCTCAAGGAACCACGGGCCCCTGCTCTGCCAGCCTCCGCCCTCTACCCAAGTGGGAACCAAGGAGGCCACCTAACTGTCTGGGTTAAGATGCTCCCATTACAGGCGTCTAACTGGTGACCAGGCCAACCAACTCAGAGTTTTGTTTTGTTTTTTTAATTTCTTGACGATGTTTAGGAGTCAGGAGAATTCACATAAAAATATAGATTTCCAGCTTTTCTGTAAAAACAGAGGTCTGGCAACACTGGGCCAGCATTCCTGGGCAACGATTAGGCTGGAGAAGCAGCTGTCCCCAGTGGACAGGACACGAACTTTCCAGAACAACCAAATCCCCACCTGCCAGCCCACTGATACGATAGCGGTGGAGTGAGAAGCCTCTTAAATTGCTTCCAGTGATCTCCGCCTTCTGTGCTGGGTGGGCTCTGAGGACACTGTGACTCCTGAAGGCCAGGTGAGGATGACAAGGATGAAGATGAAGATGGTGATGATGGTGGTATAGCACCCACGAGGAGCTGGGTTGTGAGCTGAGCACTTTGTGTGGATTGTCTCACAGAATTCCCGCAATCACTCTAGCGGCGGCGGGGGTGGGGGTGGGGCGGTAACCACTGTTATCCCCATTTTACGGATGAGTAAGCTGAGGTTAAGTAGCACGCTTGAAGTCCACACAGCCAGGGAATGGAAGAGCAGGTTAACGTGAACCCAAGCCTACAGCGTCCACGCCCCCCGGTCCTGCTCTGACACCCAGTCCTGGGGCGGGGTGGGGGGGCGGGCAGGGGCGCGGTGGGAGCGTCCCATCACTGGACTCTGTGCTAGAGGACCAGAATCTTGGGTGTCCCTGACGGACCTTGGCGCCCCTCAGCCCTGGTGCTCCGTCCCAGTCCCCAACTCACTCTGCCAGTGGCAGTGACGGTGGCCCAGTGCACGTCGCTGCTGTCCCCGCCCCACTCCCGGGCCCACTGCTCCGTCTCCTGCTGCTGCACCAGCCGCTGCTGCCACAGGCCCAGCGCAGCCCTGCAGCTCTGATCCCAGGCCCGGGGGGCAGCCAGCTCTCTCCTGGCCCCCTGGGCTGTTGCCCCATGGCTCCAGCCAAGGAGGATGCTGGGAAGCGGAGTGTCCACCCTCAGGTGGTCATTGCCACCCTGGGCCAGCCCGGCCCTCCCCTCCCCTCCCCTCAGAGGCAGGGAGGGCTTGGGGTGACTCTTCTCCCTCCATGCATCATGGGGGAGAATGGGTTGCTGGGGGCTGGAGGGCTTAAATGCTGCTCCGAGGGTCACAATGACAGGTGGTCGGGATACAGTGGGAGCCCAGACCCCCGATGCCAAGTGCTGCACTCAGCTCCTAGTGAGGAGCGTTGCTACCGGCTGAGCGTTTACTGACGCCAGGCACTGCGCTAGGGGATGTGCGCGCCCCTCCCTCGCTGATTCCCGGTGGAGTGAGTCCTGTTATTACCCCCATACGAACGGGGAGATAGAGGCAGAGAGAGGTTAAGCAACTTGCCCAAGATCACACAGCCAGTGAGGGACAAAGCTGGGATTACGACAGCCATGAAATTTCTGGGAGAAATGGATACCTCACACCTTTCAGCAGGGCAGGGTAGGAGGGCAGGAGGCTCTGAGAGGATCTGAGTCTGGGGTGTGAGGGGAGCCCTCTGGGATGCAGACCCCAAGGGGGTGCGGTGGGAAGGGCAAGGATTGATGGGAAAATGTAAATCCAAGGGTGGTGGGCAGCATGGGGCACCCGTCCTGGGGAGGGGCCCCTACCGCCTCTGAAGGTTACGCTGGTGCCACCGTGCCACGCCCCGGGACTGCTGGGCCTGCGCCTGCCAGAGCAGAAGGTGTCGCCCCTGCTGCCGCCGCCCAGCTGCCCACAGAAAGCTCACCCGGAACGCCTCCAGGAGCGGGGAGGGCCCGGGAAGCCTGGGGAAGGAGGTGTGAAGTCCTGGGTGCCCCGGGCGATGCCAACCCCCTCCCCCTCTCCCCCCTCCCCTCCCCCTCTTCCCCCGTCCCCCTCCCCTCCCCTACCCCTCCCTTCCCCTCCCTCTCCCACCCCTGCCCCTCACCCTCTCCAGGGAGCTGCGGGGTGTCCTGCGGGGCCCGGCATCCCAGGACGCCGCCCAGAACCGCTGAGGCCAAGGTGGTCCTGGCGCTGCCTGGATCCCGCGCCCTCAGGTGCCAACCCCTCAGGCTGTGACGCAGCGCCCGCTGCTGCACGCCCTCGAAGAAGGAGCTACCGGAAGGGGCAGGTGAGTGCCGGGGGCCGCCCCCCTCACCCCTGGCTGGGGGTGCCGCAAGGGTGCCACCGTGAGCCAAACGCTGGGCCAGAGCCGGGCAACCCCACCTCCCACACGGGCCGTCCACTAGGACCAGCGGGGGCTCTAAGAAATACCGATGCTCACTGGGGTCCCAGGCCCGGAGATTCTGATGTAATGGCCTGGGTGCGGCTTGGGCTTCCCAACTTTTCCAAAGGCCCCAGGGTGACCCCCCGTGAGCAGCTGAGGCTGAGACCACAGGTCTACTTGCCCTGATCACCTGGCTGATGCTCACCACACTCCCTGGGGGCGTGGGGGCCACACAGCTGACGGGGGGGTGGAGCCGAGCCCAGGCCCAGGGACCCAAGACTCAAGAGCCCACACCAGTACTTCTGCCTCCGCTCCGTTATAAAGGTAGGGAACTTGAGGCCTGGGGGAAGGTCATTCCCCCAAACTCCAAACAGCAGCACACCTGGAATCCAAGCTCTCATCTCAGGCTACAGGGCAGCCTCACATATGTTGCAGGGAGATATGGACTGTGACCCGGTACCTAAAGGCCAGAGGATAGACTGGGGAGGGAGGGAGGGCTACATTCTGAAGGATCGTGGTGAACTGAGTTTCCTTAGAGTTTCAGGGACGCATTAAAAGGGACTGAGGATCCAAGTGGACCAAGTGGGTGTGGGGCTGATGGATGCCAGGTGTACAGCTTTTTTGGGTTTGTTTTTATTTTTTTCTTGTTTTGTTCTTTTTTGTTTGCTATTTTGGGTTTTTTGTTTGTCTGTTTCTTTTTTTTTTTTTTTTTTTTTTTTCGGTATGCGGGCCTCTCACCGCTGTGGCCTCTCCCGTCGCGGAGCACAGGCTCCGGACGCGCAGGCCCAGCGGCCATGGCTCACGGGCCCAGCCGCTCCGCAGCATGTGGGATCCTCCCGGACCAGGGCACGAACCCGCGTCCCCTGCATCGGCAGGCGGACTCTCAACCACTGCGCCACCAGGGAAGCCCTGTCT
>NW_026711883.1:0-28895 GCF_026419965.1 Kogia breviceps
ACAAGCCTCGAAGCAAGAGCTGGACTTGCCTTGCCTAAGTGAAGGAGTGCAACAGCTCCGAGAACCCTAAATTGCTGTTTTGTGTCAGTTTATGGGGAAGAGGCTTTATCGTTCTCCTTGCCACATCGTGGCAGCAACCGTTTCGGCTTCAGCACACTGTGTACCTCCACGATGCTCTGGGCCCTGTATGCAAAATCCAGCATCGCTGGCCTATCAGAGTCGCTCTGTGTTTGCAGAGTAAGGTGCAGCACACTGCACTTTTCCTTGGGACGGTTTGATTTTCCGACCTCCAAACAGCTTCGGAAGCACAGTTCAAGAATCCCTAACTCGCCAAGGACGTGGTCGCCCTTGCCCTAAGGAAGCTCAACAGAACAAAGCACTCTGTTTCTATTTCCTTCCAACACGTCTTATGTGAGGTTAGCAATTCCTCAAGAGGAGGGTCAGCGTGCGTTCCAAATTCCACAGAAGCACACTTCGTGGTGTAAAACGACAGGCGTACGGATGATGCAGAGGCCTCTTGGACATCCTCCAGCGTCCGTCCTTTAAGCAGTTCGCTATACCCAGAATAGCGGGTATAGAAAAACGTGAATCAGCGAAGGGCTATTGGGTTAATTGTGTCTCTTTGGACTTGCTGGACTCAGCTTGTACTAAGGCTGGAAGTCAACAGCGAAACGGGACTGTGATCCCAAAGGCTTATTTCCCAGTTTTGAAAGCTCCGTTCATAAGGCGTCAAAGCAACCTGAAAAGCATTTGTAACGGCAGGCCTTTCAGTACATGCCAGCATGACTCAGCGTAGACCATGAGTTAGTTTTGTGGAAAGAAGCATTGTGCTGGCACTTCCAAGTTGCAAGCTCATCCTGCTCTGCTCTATAGCAAATGTGAAGTTCAATGTGAGCACAAGCCTCGAAGCAAGAGCTGGACTTGCCTTGCCTAAGTGAAGGAGTGCAACAGCTCCGTGAGCCCTAAATTGCTGTTCTGTGTCAGTTTAAGGGGAAGAGGCTTTATCGTACTCCTTGACCCCTCGTGGCAGCAACCGTTTCGGCTTCAGCACACTGTGTACCTCCACGATGCTCTGGGCCCTGTATGCAAAATCCAGCATCGCAGGCCTTTCAGAGTCGCTCTGTGTTTGCAGAGTAAGGTGCAGCACACTGCACTTTTCCTTGGGACGGTTTGATTTTCCGACCTCCAAACAGCTTCGGAAACACAGTTCAAGAATCCCTAACTCGCCAAGGACGTGGTCGCCCTTGCCCTAGGGAAGCTCAACAGAACAAAGCACTCTGTTTCTATTTCCTTCCAACACGTCTTATGTGAGGTTAGCAATTCCTCAAGAGGAGGGTCAGCGTGCGTTCCAAATTCCACAGAAGCACAGTTCGTGGTGTAAAACGACAGGCGTACGGATGATGCAGAGGCCTCTTGGACATCCTCCAGCTTCCGTCCTTTAGGCAGTTCACTATACCCAGAATAGCGGGTATAGAAAAACGTGAATCAGCGAAGGGCCATTGGGTTAATTGTGTCTCTTTGGGCTTGCTAGACTCAGCTTGTACTAAGGCTGGAAGTCCACAGCGAAACGGGACTGTGATCCCAAAGGCTTTTTTCCCAGTTTTGAAAGCTCCGTTCATAAGGCTTCAAAGCAACCTGAAAAGCATTTGTAACGGCAGGCCTTTCAGTACATGCCAGCATGACTCAGCGTAGACCATGAGTTAGTTTTGTGGAAAGAAGCATTGTGCTTGCACTTCCAAGTTGCAAGCTCATCCTGCTCTGCTCTATAGCAAATGTGAAGCTCAATGTGAGCACAAGCCTCGAAGCAAGAGCTGGACTTGCCTTGCCTAAGTGAAGGAGTGCAACAGCTCCGAGAACCCTAAATTGCTGTTTTGTGTCAGTTTATGGGGAAGAGGCTTTATCGTTCTCCTTGCCACATCGTGGCAGCAACCGTTTCGGCTTCAGCACACTGTGTACCTCCACGATGCTCTGGGCCCTGTATGCAAAATCCAGCATCGCTGGCCTATCAGAGTCGCTCTGTGTTTGCAGAGTAAGGTGCAGCACACTGCACTTTTCCTTGGGACGGTTTGATTTTCCGACCTCCAAACAGCTTCGGAAGCACAGTTCAAGAATCCCTAACTCGCCAAGGACGTGGTCGCCCTTGCCCTAAGGAAGCTCAACAGAACAAAGCACTCTGTTTCTATTTCCTTCCAACACGTCTTATGTGAGGTTAGCAATTCCTCAAGAGGAGGGTCAGCGTGCGTTCCAAATTCCACAGAAGCACACTTCGTGGTGTAAAACGACAGGCGTACGGATGATGCAGAGGCCTCTTGGACATCCTCCAGCGTCCGTCCTTTAAGCAGTTCGCTATACCCAGAATAGCGGGTATAGAAAAACGTGAATCAGCGAAGGGCTATTGGGTTAATTGTGTCTCTTTGGACTTGCTGGACTCAGCTTGTACTAAGGCTGGAAGTCAACAGCGAAACGGGACTGTGATCCCAAAGGCTTATTTCCCAGTTTTGAAAGCTCCGTTCATAAGGCGTCAAAGCAACCTGAAAAGCATTTGTAACGGCAGGCCTTTCAGTACATGCCAGCATGACTCAGCGTAGACCATGAGTTAGTTTTGTGGAAAGAAGCATTGTGCTGGCACTTCCAAGTTGCAAGCTCATCCTGCTCTGCTCTATAGCAAATGTGAAGTTCAATGTGAGCACAAGCCTCGAAGCAAGAGCTGGACTTGCCTTGCCTAAGTGAAGGAGTGCAACAGCTCCGTGAGCCCTAAATTGCTGTTCTGTGTCAGTTTATGGGGAAGAGGCTTTATCGTACTCCTTGACCCCTCGTGGCAGCAACCGTTTCGGCTTCAGCACACTGTGTACCTCCACGATGCTCTGGGCCCTGTATGCAAAATCCAGCATCGCAGGCCTTTCAGAGTCGCTCTGTGTTTGCAGAGTAAGGTGCAGCACACTGCACTTTTCCTTGGGACGGTTTGATTTTCCGACCTCCAAACAGCTTCGGAAACACAGTTCAAGAATCCCTAACTCGCCAAGGACGTGGTCGCCCTTGCCCTAGGGAAGCTCAACAGAACAAAGCACTCTGTTTCTATTTCCTTCCAACACGTCTTATGTGAGGTTAGCAATTCCTCAAGAGGAGGGTCAGCGTGCGTTCCAAATTCCACAGAAGCACAGTTCGTGGTGTAAAACGACAGGCGTACGGATGATGCAGAGGCCTCTTGGACATCCTCCAACGTCCGTCCTTTAGGCAGTTCACTATACCCAGAATAGCGGGTATAGAAAAACGTGAATCAGCGAAGGGCCATTGGGTTAATTGTGTCTCTTTGGGCTTGCTAGACTCAGCTTGTACTAAGGCTGGAAGTCCACAGCGAAACGGGACTGTGATCCCAAAGGCATTTTTCCCAGTTTTGAAAGCTCCGTTCATAAGGCGTCAAAGCAACCTGAAAGGCATTTGTAACGGCAGACCTTTCAGTACATGCCAGCATGACTCAGCGTAGACCATGAGTTAGTTTTGTGGAAAGAAGCATTGTGCTTGCACTTCCAACTTGCAAGCTCATCCTGCTCTGCTCTATAGCAAATGTGAAGCTCGATGTGAGCACAAGCCTCGAAAGAAGAGCTGGAATTGCCTTGCCTACGTGAAGGAGTGCAACAGCTCCGTGAGCCCTAAATTGCTGTTCTGTGTCAGTTTAAGGGGAAGAGGCTTTATCATTCTCCTTGCCACCTCGTGGCAGCAACCGTTTCGGCTTCAGCACACTGTGTACCTCCACGATGCTCTGGGCCCTGTATGCAAAATCCAGCATCGCAGGCCTTTCAGAGTCGCTCTGTGTTTGCAGAGTAAGGTGCAGCACACTGCACTTTTCCTTGGGACGGTTTGATTTTCCGACCTCCAAACAGCTTCGGAAGCACAGTTCAAGAATCCCTAACTCGCCAAGGACGTGGTCGCCCTTGCCCTAAGGAAGCTCAACAGAACAAAGCACTCTGTTTCTATTTCCTTCCAACACGTCTTATGTGAGGTTAGCAATTCCTCAAGAGGAGGGTCAGCGTGCGTTCCAAATTCCACAGAAGCACACTTCGTGGTGTAAAACGACAGGCGTACGGATGATGCAGAGGCCTCTTGGACATCCTCCAGCGTCCGTCCTTTAAGCAGTTCGCTATACCCAGAATAGCGGGTATAGAAAAACGTGAATCAGCGAAGGGCTATTGGGTTAATTGTGTCTCTTTGGACTTGCTGGACTCAGCTTGTACTAAGGCTGGAAGTCAACAGCGAAACGGGACTGTGATCCCAAAGGCTTATTTCCCAGTTTTGAAAGCTCCGTTCATAAGGCGTCAAAGCAACCTGAAAAGCATTTGTAACGGCAGGCCTTTCAGTACATGCCAGCATGACTCAGCGTAGACCATGAGTTAGTTTTGTGGAAAGAAGCATTGTGCTGGCACTTCCAAGTTGCAAGCTCATCCTGCTCTGCTCTATAGCAAATGTGAAGTTCAATGTGAGCACAAGCCTCGAAGCAAGAGCTGGACTTGCCTTGCCTAAGTGAAGGAGTGCAACAGCTCCGTGAGCCCTAAATTGCTGTTCTGTGTCAGTTTATGGGGAAGAGGCTTTATCGTACTCCTTGACCCCTCGTGGCAGCAACCGTTTCGGCTTCAGCACACTGTGTACCTCCACGATGCTCTGGGCCCTGTATGCAAAATCCAGCATCGCAGGCCTTTCAGAGTCGCTCTGTGTTTGCAGAGTAAGGTGCAGCACACTGCACTTTTCCTTGGGACGGTTTGATTTTCCGACCTCCAAACAGCTTCGGAAACACAGTTCAAGAATCCCTAACTCGCCAAGGACGTGGTCGCCCTTGCCCTAGGGAAGCTCAACAGAACAAAGCACTCTGTTTCTATTTCCTTCCAACACGTCTTATGTGAGGTTAGCAATTCCTCAAGAGGAGGGTCAGCGTGCGTTCCAAATTCCACAGAAGCACAGTTCGTGGTGTACAACGACAGGCGTACGGATGATGCAGAGGCCTCTTGGACATCCTCCAGCGTCCGTCCTTTAGGCAGTTCACTATACCCAGAATAGCGGGTATAGAAAAACGTGAATCAGCGAAGGGCCATTGGGTTAATTGTGTCTCTTTGGGCTTGCTAGACTCAGCTTGTACTAAGGCTGGAAGTCCACAGGGAAACGGGACTGTGATCCCAAAGGCTTTTTTCCCAGTTTTGAAAGCTCCGTTCATAAGGCTTCAAAGCAACCTGAAAAGCATTTGTAACGGCAGGCCTTTCAGTACATGCCAGCATGACTCAGCGTAGACCATGAGTTAGTTTTGTGGAAAGAAGCATTGTGCTTGCACTTCCAAGTTGCAAGCTCATCCTGCTCTGCTCTATAGCAAATGTGAAGCTCAATGTGAGCACAAGCCTCGAAGGAAGAGCTGCACTTGCCTTGCCTAAGTGAAGGAGTGCAACAGCTCCGAGAACCCTAAATTGCTGTTCTGTGTCAGTTTATGGGGAAGAGGCTTTATCGTTCTCCTTGCCACCTCGTGGCAGCAACCGTTTCGGCTTCAGCACACTGTGTACCTCCACGATGCTCTGGGCCCTGTATGCAAAATCCAGCATCGCAGGCCTTTCAGAGTCGCTCTGTGTTTGCAGAGTAAGGTGCAGCACACTGCACTTTTCCTTGGGATGGTTTGATTTTTCGACCTCCAAACAGCTTCGGAAACACAGCTCAAGAATCCCTAACTCGCCAAGGGCGTGGTCGCCCTTGCCCTAGGGAAGCTCAACAGAACAAAGCACTCTGTTTCTATTTCCTTCCAACACGTCTTATGTGAGGTTAGCAATTCCTCAAGAGGAGGGTCAGCGTGCGTTCCAAATTCCACAGAAGCACAGTTCGTGGTGTAAAACGACAGGCGTACGGATGATGCAGAGGCCTCTTGGACATCCTCCAGCGTCTGTCCTTTAGGCAGTTCACTATACCCAGTATAGCGGGTATAGAAAAACGTGAATCAGCGAAGGGCCATTGGGTTAATTGTGTCTCTTTGGACTTGCTAGACTCAGCTTGTACTAAGGCTGGAAGTCCACAGCGAAACGGGACTGTGATCCCAAAGGCTTTTTTCCCAGTTTTGAAATCTCCGTTCATAAGGCGTCAAAGCAACCTGAAAAGCATTTGTAACGGCAGGCCTTTCAGTACATGCCAGCATGACTCAGCGTAGACCATGAGTTAGTTTTGTGGAAAGAAGCACTGTGCTTGCACTTCCAAGTTGCAAGCTCATCCTGCTCTGCTCTATAGCAAATGTGAAGCTCAATGTGAGCACAAGCCTCGAAGCAAGAGCTGGACTTGCCTTGCCTAAGTGAAGGAGTGCAACAGCTCCGTGAACCCTAAATTGCTGTTTTGTGTCAGTTTATGGGGAAGAGGCTTTATCGTTCTCCTTGCCACCTCGTGGCAGCAACCGTTTCGGCTTCAGCACACTGTGTACCTCCACGATGCTCTGGGCCCTGTATGCAAAATCCAGCGTCGCAGGCCTTTCAGAGTCGCTCTGTGTTTGCAGAGTAAGGTGCAGCACACTGCACTTTTCCTTGGGACGGTTTGATTTTCCGACCTCCAAACAGCTTCGGAAACACAGTTCAAGAATCCCTAACTCGCCAAGGACGTGGTCGCCCTTGCCCTAAGGAAGCTCAACAGAACAAAGCACTCTGTTTCTATTTCCTTCCAACACGTTTTATGTGAGGTTAGCAATTCCTCAAGAGGAGGGTCAGCGTGCGTTCCAAATTCCACAGAAGCACAGTTCGTGGTGTACAACGACAGGCGTACGGATGATGCAGAGGCCTCTTGGACATCCTCCAGCGTCCGTCCTTTAGGCAGTTCACTATACCCAGAATAGCGGGTATAGAAAAACGTGAATCAGCGAAGGGCCATTGGGTTAATTGTGTCTCTTTGGACTTGTTAGACTCAGCTGTACTAAGGCTGGAAGTCCACAGCGAAACGGGACTGTGATCCCAAAGGCTTTTTTCCCAGTTTTGAAAACTCCGTTCATGAGGCGTCAAAGCAACCTGAAAAGCATTTGTAACGGCAGGCCTTTCAGTACATGCCAGCATGACTCAGCGTAGACCATGAGTTAGTTTTGTGGAAAGAAGCATTGTGCTTGCACTTCCAACTTGCAAGCTCATCCTGCTCTGCTCTATAGCAAATGTGAAGCTCGATGTGAGCACAAGCCTCGAAGGAAGAGCTGGACTTGCCTTGCCTAAGTGAAGGAGTGCAACAGCTCCGTGAGCCCTAAATTGCTGTTCTGTGTCAGTTTATGGGGAAGAGGCTTTATCGTTCTCCTTGCCACCTCGTGGCAGCAACCGTTTCGGCTTCAGCACACTGTGTACCTCCACGATGCTCTGGGCCCTGTATGCAAAATCCAGCATCGCAGGCCTTTCAGAGTCGCTCTGTGTTTGCAGAGTAAGGTGCAGCACACTGCACTTTTCCTTGGGACGGTTTGATTTTCCGACCTCCAAACAGCTTCAGAAACACAGTTCAAGAATCCCTAACACGCCAAAGACGTGGTCGCCCTTGCCCTAAGGAAGCTCAACAGAACAAAGCACTCTGTTTCTATTTCCTTCCAACACGTCTTATGTGAGGTTAGCAATTCCTCAAGAGGAGGGTCAGCGTGCGTTCCAAATTCCACAGAAGCACAGTTCGTGGTGTACAACGACAGGCGTACGGATGATGCAGAGGCCTCTTGGACATCCTCCAGCGTCCGTCCTTTAGGCAGTTCACTATACCCAGAATAGCGGGTATAGAAAAACGTGAATCAGCGAAGGGCCATTGGGTTAATTGTGTCTCTTTGGGCTTGCTAGACTCAGCTTGTACTAAGGCTGGAAGTCAACAGCGAAACGGGACTGTGATCCCAAAGGCTTTTTTCCCAGTTTTGAAAGCTCCGTTCATAAAGGCGTCAAAGCACCTGAAAAGCATTTGTAACGGCAGGCCTTTCAGTACAAGCCAGCATGACTCAGCGTAGACCATGAGTTAGTTTTGTGGAAAGAAGCATTGTGCTTGCACTTCCAACTTGCAAGCTCATCCTGCTCTGCTCTATAGCAAATGTGAAGCTCGATGTGAGCACAAGCCTCGAAGGAAGAGCTGCACTTGCCTTGCCTAAGTGAAGGAGTGCAACAGCTCCGTGAGCCCTAAATTGCTGTTCTGTGTCAGTTTATGGGGAACAGGCTTTATCGTTCTCCTTGCCACCTCGTGGCAGCAACCGTTTCGGCTTCAGCACACTGTGTACCTCCACGATGCTCTGGGCCCTGTATGCAAAATCCAGCATCGCAGGCCTTTCAGAGTCGCTCTGTGTTTGCAGAGTAAGGTGCAGCACACTGCACTTTTCCTTGGGACGGTTTGATTTTCCGACCTCCAAACAGCTTCGGAAACACAGTTCAAGAATCCCTAACTCGCCAAGGACGTGGTCGCCCTTGCCCTAGGGAAGCTCAACAGAACAAAGCACTCTGTTTCTATTTCCTTCCAACACGTCTTATGTGAGGTTAGCAATTCCTCAAGAGGAGGGTCAGCGTGCGTTCCAAATTCCACAGAAGCACAGTTCGTGGTGTAAAACGACAGGCGTACGGATGATGCAGAGGCCTCTTGGACATCCTCCAGCTTCCGTCCTTTAGGCAGTTCACTATACCCAGAATAGCGGGTATAGAAAAACGTGAATCAGCGAAGGGCCATTGGGTTAATTGTGTCTCTTTGGGCTTGCTAGACTCAGCTTGTACTAAGGCTGGAAGTCAACAGGGAAACGGGACTGTGATCCCAAAGGCTTATTTCCCAGTTTTGAAAGCTCCGTTCATAAGGAGTCAAAGCAACCTGAAAAGCATTTGTAACGGCAGGCCTTTCAGTACATGCCAGCATGACTCAGCGTAGACCATGAGTTAGTTTTGTGGAAAGAAGCATTGTGCTTGCACTTCCAAGTTGCAAGCTCATCCTGCTCTGCTCTATAGCAAATGTGAAGCTCGATGTGAGCACAAGCCTCGAAGCAAGAGCTGGACTGGCCTTGCCTAAGTGAAAGAGTGCAACAGCTCCGTGAGGCCTAAATTGCTGTTCTGTGTCAGTTTATGGGGAAGAGGCTTTATCGTTCTCCTTGCCACCTCGTGGCAGCAACCGTTTCGGCTTCAGCACACTGTGTACCTCCACGATGCTCTGGGCCCTGTATGCAAAATCCAGCATCGCAGGCCTTTCAGAGTCGCTCTGTGTTTGCAGAGTAAGGTGCAGCACACTGCACTTTTCCTTGGGACGGTTTGATTTTCCGACCTCCAAACAGCTTCGGAAACACAGTTCAAGAATCCCTAACTCGCCAAGGACGTGGTCGCCCTTGCCCTAGGGAAGCTCAACAGAACAAAGCACTCTGTTTCTATTTCTTTCCAACACGTCTTATGTGAGGTTAGCAATTCCTCAAGAGGAGGGTCAGCGTGCGTTCCAAATTCCACAGAAGCACAGTTCGTGGTGTAAAACGACAGGCGTACTGATGATGCCGAGGCCTCTTGGACATCCTCCAGCGTCCGTCCTTTAGGCAGTTCACTATACCCAGAATAGCGGGTATAGAAAAACGTGAATCAGCGAAGGGCCATTGGGTTAATTGTGTCTCTTTGGACTTGCTAGACTCAGCTTGTACTAAGGCTGGAAGTCCACAGCGAAACGGGACTGTGATCCCAAAGGCTTTTTTCCCAGTTTTGAAAGCTCCGTTCATAAGGCGTCAAAGCAACCTGAAAAGCATTTGTAACGGCAGGCCTTTCAGTACATGCCAGCATGACTCAGCGTAGACCATGAGTTAGTTTTGTGGAAAGAAGCATTGTGCTTGCACTTCCAAGTTGCAAGCTCATCCTGCTCTGCTCTATAGCAAATGTGAAGCTCAATGTGAGCACAAGCCTCGAAGCAAGAGCTGGACTTGCCTTGCCTAAGTGAAGGAGTGCAACAGCTCCGAGAACCCTAAATTGCTGTTTTGTGTCAGTTTATGGGGAAGAGGCTTTATCGTTCTCCTTGCCACATCGTGGCAGCAACCGTTTCGGCTTCAGCACACTGTGTACCTCCACGATGCTCTGGGCCCTGTATGCAAAATCCAGCATCGCTGGCCTATCAGAGTCGCTCTGTGTTTGCAGAGTAAGGTGCAGCACACTGCACTTTTCCTTGGGACGGTTTGATTTTCCGACCTCCAAACAGCTTCGGAAGCACAGTTCAAGAATCCCTAACTCGCCAAGGACGTGGTCGCCCTTGCCCTAAGGAAGCTCAACAGAACAAAGCACTCTGTTTCTATTTCCTTCCAACACGTCTTATGTGAGGTTAGCAATTCCTCAAGAGGAGGGTCAGCGTGCGTTCCAAATTCCACAGAAGCACACTTCGTGGTGTAAAACGACAGGCGTACGGATGATGCAGAGGCCTCTTGGACATCCTCCAGCGTCCGTCCTTTAAGCAGTTCGCTATACCCAGAATAGCGGGTATAGAAAAACGTGAATCAGCGAAGGGCTATTGGGTTAATTGTGTCTCTTTGGACTTGCTGGACTCAGCTTGTACTAAGGCTGGAAGTCAACAGCGAAACGGGACTGTGATCCCAAAGGCTTATTTCCCAGTTTTGAAAGCTCCGTTCATAAGGCGTCAAAGCAACCTGAAAAGCATTTGTAACGGCAGGCCTTTCAGTACATGCCAGCATGACTCAGCGTAGACCATGAGTTAGTTTTGTGGAAAGAAGCATTGTGCTGGCACTTCCAAGTTGCAAGCTCATCCTGCTCTGCTCTATAGCAAATGTGAAGTTCAATGTGAGCACAAGCCTCGAAGCAAGAGCTGGACTTGCCTTGCCTAAGTGAAGGAGTGCAACAGCTCCGTGAGCCCTAAATTGCTGTTCTGTGTCAGTTTATGGGGAAGAGGCTTTATCGTACTCCTTGACCCCTCGTGGCAGCAACCGTTTCGGCTTCAGCACACTGTGTACCTCCACGATGCTCTGGGCCCTGTATGCAAAATCCAGCATCGCAGGCCTTTCAGAGTCGCTCTGTGTTTGCAGAGTAAGGTGCAGCACACTGCACTTTTCCTTGGGACGGTTTGATTTTCCGACCTCCAAACAGCTTCGGAAACACAGTTCAAGAATCCCTAACTCGCCAAGGACGTGGTCGCCCTTGCCCTAGGGAAGCTCAACAGAACAAAGCACTCTGTTTCTATTTCCTTCCAACACGTCTTATGTGAGGTTAGCAATTCCTCAAGAGGAGGGTCAGCGTGCGTTCCAAATTCCACAGAAGCACAGTTCGTGGTGTAAAACGACAGGCGTACGGATGATGCAGAGGCCTCTTGGACATCCTCCAGCTTCCGTCCTTTAGGCAGTTCACTATACCCAGAATAGCGGGTATAGAAAAACGTGAATCAGCGAAGGGCCATTGGGTTAATTGTGTCTCTTTGGGCTTGCTAGACTCAGCTTGTACTAAGGCTGGAAGTCAACAGGGAAACGGGACTGTGATCCCAAAGGCTTATTTCCCAGTTTTGAAAGCTCCGTTCATAAGGAGTCAAAGCAACCTGAAAAGCATTTGTAACGGCAGGCCTTTCAGTACATGCCAGCATGACTCAGCGTAGACCATGAGTTAGTTTTGTGGAAAGAAGCATTGTGCTTGCACTTCCAAGTTGCAAGCTCATCCTGCTCTGCTCTATAGCAAATGTGAAGCTCGATGTGAGCACAAGCCTCGAAGCAAGAGCTGGACTGGCCTTGCCTAAGTGAAAGAGTGCAACAGCTCCGTGAGGCCTAAATTGCTGTTCTGTGTCAGTTTATGGGGAAGAGGCTTTATCGTTCTCCTTGCCACCTCGTGGCAGCAACCGTTTCGGCTTCAGCACACTGTGTACCTCCACGATGCTCTGGGCCCTGTATGCAAAATCCAGCATCGCAGGCCTTTCAGAGTCGCTCTGTGTTTGCAGAGTAAGGTGCAGCACACTGCACTTTTCCTTGGGACGGTTTGATTTTCCGACCTCCAAACAGCTTCGGAAACACAGTTCAAGAATCCCTAACTCGCCAAGGACGTGGTCGCCCTTGCCCTAGGGAAGCTCAACAGAACAAAGCACTCTGTTTCTATTTCTTTCCAACACGTCTTATGTGAGGTTAGCAATTCCTCAAGAGGAGGGTCAGCGTGCGTTCCAAATTCCACAGAAGCACAGTTCGTGGTGTAAAACGACAGGCGTACTGATGATGCCGAGGCCTCTTGGACATCCTCCAGCGTCCGTCCTTTAGGCAGTTCACTATACCCAGAATAGCGGGTATAGAAAAACGTGAATCAGCGAAGGGCCATTGGGTTAATTGTGTCTCTTTGGACTTGCTAGACTCAGCTTGTACTAAGGCTGGAAGTCCACAGCGAAACGGGACTGTGATCCCAAAGGCTTTTTTCCCAGTTTTGAAAGCTCCGTTCATAAGGCGTCAAAGCAACCTGAAAAGCATTTGTAACGGCAGGCCTTTCAGTACATGCCAGCATGACTCAGCGTAGACCATGAGTTAGTTTTGTGGAAAGAAGCATTGTGCTTGCACTTCCAAGTTGCAAGCTCATCCTGCTCTGCTCTATAGCAAATGTGAAGCTCAATGTGAGCACAAGCCTCGAAGCAAGAGCTGGACTTGCCTTGCCTAAGTGAAGGAGTGCAACAGCTCCGAGAACCCTAAATTGCTGTTTTGTGTCAGTTTATGGGGAAGAGGCTTTATCGTTCTCCTTGCCACATCGTGGCAGCAACCGTTTCGGCTTCAGCACACTGTGTACCTCCACGATGCTCTGGGCCCTGTATGCAAAATCCAGCATCGCTGGCCTATCAGAGTCGCTCTGTGTTTGCAGAGTAAGGTGCAGCACACTGCACTTTTCCTTGGGACGGTTTGATTTTCCGACCTCCAAACAGCTTCGGAAGCACAGTTCAAGAATCCCTAACTCGCCAAGGACGTGGTCGCCCTTGCCCTAAGGAAGCTCAACAGAACAAAGCACTCTGTTTCTATTTCCTTCCAACACGTCTTATGTGAGGTTAGCAATTCCTCAAGAGGAGGGTCAGCGTGCGTTCCAAATTCCACAGAAGCACACTTCGTGGTGTAAAACGACAGGCGTACGGATGATGCAGAGGCCTCTTGGACATCCTCCAGCGTCCGTCCTTTAAGCAGTTCGCTATACCCAGAATAGCGGGTATAGAAAAACGTGAATCAGCGAAGGGCTATTGGGTTAATTGTGTCTCTTTGGACTTGCTGGACTCAGCTTGTACTAAGGCTGGAAGTCAACAGCGAAACGGGACTGTGATCCCAAAGGCTTATTTCCCAGTTTTGAAAGCTCCGTTCATAAGGCGTCAAAGCAACCTGAAAAGCATTTGTAACGGCAGGCCTTTCAGTACATGCCAGCATGACTCAGCGTAGACCATGAGTTAGTTTTGTGGAAAGAAGCATTGTGCTGGCACTTCCAAGTTGCAAGCTCATCCTGCTCTGCTCTATAGCAAATGTGAAGTTCAATGTGAGCACAAGCCTCGAAGCAAGAGCTGGACTTGCCTTGCCTAAGTGAAGGAGTGCAACAGCTCCGTGAGCCCTAAATTGCTGTTCTGTGTCAGTTTATGGGGAAGAGGCTTTATCGTACTCCTTGACCCCTCGTGGCAGCAACCGTTTCGGCTTCAGCACACTGTGTACCTCCACGATGCTCTGGGCCCTGTATGCAAAATCCAGCATCGCAGGCCTTTCAGAGTCGCTCTGTGTTTGCAGAGTAAGGTGCAGCACACTGCACTTTTCCTTGGGACGGTTTGATTTTCCGACCTCCAAACAGCTTCGGAAACACAGTTCAAGAATCCCTAACTCGCCAAGGACGTGGTCGCCCTTGCCCTAGGGAAGCTCAACAGAACAAAGCACTCTGTTTCTATTTCCTTCCAACACGTCTTATGTGAGGTTAGCAATTCCTCAAGAGGAGGGTCAGCGTGCGTTCCAAATTCCACAGAAGCACAGTTCGTGGTGTACAACGACAGGCGTACGGATGATGCAGAGGCCTCTTGGACATCCTCCAGCGTCCGTCCTTTAGGCAGTTCACTATACCCAGAATAGCGGGTATAGAAAAACGTGAATCAGCGAAGGGCCATTGGGTTAATTGTGTCTCTTTGGGCTTGCTAGACTCAGCTTGTACTAAGGCTGGAAGTCCACAGGGAAACGGGACTGTGATCCCAAAGGCTTTTTTCCCAGTTTTGAAAGCTCCGTTCATAAGGCTTCAAAGCAACCTGAAAAGCATTTGTAACGGCAGGCCTTTCAGTACATGCCAGCATGACTCAGCGTAGACCATGAGTTAGTTTTGTGGAAAGAAGCATTGTGCTTGCACTTCCAAGTTGCAAGCTCATCCTGCTCTGCTCTATAGCAAATGTGAAGCTCAATGTGAGCACAAGCCTCGAAGGAAGAGCTGCACTTGCCTTGCCTAAGTGAAGGAGTGCAACAGCTCCGAGAACCCTAAATTGCTGTTCTGTGTCAGTTTATGGGGAAGAGGCTTTATCGTTCTCCTTGCCACCTCGTGGCAGCAACCGTTTCGGCTTCAGCACACTGTGTACCTCCACGATGCTCTGGGCCCTGTATGCAAAATCCAGCATCGCAGGCCTTTCAGAGTCGCTCTGTGTTTGCAGAGTAAGGTGCAGCACACTGCACTTTTCCTTGGGATGGTTTGATTTTTCGACCTCCAAACAGCTTCGGAAACACAGCTCAAGAATCCCTAACTCGCCAAGGGCGTGGTCGCCCTTGCCCTAGGGAAGCTCAACAGAACAAAGCACTCTGTTTCTATTTCCTTCCAACACGTCTTATGTGAGGTTAGCAATTCCTCAAGAGGAGGGTCAGCGTGCGTTCCAAATTCCACAGAAGCACAGTTCGTGGTGTAAAACGACAGGCGTACGGATGATGCAGAGGCCTCTTGGACATCCTCCAGCGTCTGTCCTTTAGGCAGTTCACTATACCCAGTATAGCGGGTATAGAAAAACGTGAATCAGCGAAGGGCCATTGGGTTAATTGTGTCTCTTTGGACTTGCTAGACTCAGCTTGTACTAAGGCTGGAAGTCCACAGCGAAACGGGACTGTGATCCCAAAGGCTTTTTTCCCAGTTTTGAAATCTCCGTTCATAAGGCGTCAAAGCAACCTGAAAAGCATTTGTAACGGCAGGCCTTTCAGTACATGCCAGCATGACTCAGCGTAGACCATGAGTTAGTTTTGTGGAAAGAAGCACTGTGCTTGCACTTCCAAGTTGCAAGCTCATCCTGCTCTGCTCTATAGCAAATGTGAAGCTCAATGTGAGCACAAGCCTCGAAGCAAGAGCTGGACTTGCCTTGCCTAAGTGAAGGAGTGCAACAGCTCCGTGAACCCTAAATTGCTGTTTTGTGTCAGTTTATGGGGAAGAGGCTTTATCGTTCTCCTTGCCACCTCGTGGCAGCAACCGTTTCGGCTTCAGCACACTGTGTACCTCCACGATGCTCTGGGCCCTGTATGCAAAATCCAGCGTCGCAGGCCTTTCAGAGTCGCTCTGTGTTTGCAGAGTAAGGTGCAGCACACTGCACTTTTCCTTGGGACGGTTTGATTTTCCGACCTCCAAACAGCTTCGGAAACACAGTTCAAGAATCCCTAACTCGCCAAGGACGTGGTCGCCCTTGCCCTAAGGAAGCTCAACAGAACAAAGCACTCTGTTTCTATTTCCTTCCAACACGTTTTATGTGAGGTTAGCAATTCCTCAAGAGGAGGGTCAGCGTGCGTTCCAAATTCCACAGAAGCACAGTTCGTGGTGTACAACGACAGGCGTACGGATGATGCAGAGGCCTCTTGGACATCCTCCAGCGTCCGTCCTTTAGGCAGTTCACTATACCCAGAATAGCGGGTATAGAAAAACGTGAATCAGCGAAGGGCCATTGGGTTAATTGTGTCTCTTTGGACTTGTTAGACTCAGCTGTACTAAGGCTGGAAGTCCACAGCGAAACGGGACTGTGATCCCAAAGGCTTTTTTCCCAGTTTTGAAAACTCCGTTCATGAGGCGTCAAAGCAACCTGAAAAGCATTTGTAACGGCAGGCCTTTCAGTACATGCCAGCATGACTCAGCGTAGACCATGAGTTAGTTTTGTGGAAAGAAGCATTGTGCTTGCACTTCCAACTTGCAAGCTCATCCTGCTCTGCTCTATAGCAAATGTGAAGCTCGATGTGAGCACAAGCCTCGAAGGAAGAGCTGGACTTGCCTTGCCTAAGTGAAGGAGTGCAACAGCTCCGTGAGCCCTAAATTGCTGTTCTGTGTCAGTTTATGGGGAAGAGGCTTTATCGTTCTCCTTGCCACCTCGTGGCAGCAACCGTTTCGGCTTCAGCACACTGTGTACCTCCACGATGCTCTGGGCCCTGTATGCAAAATCCAGCATCGCAGGCCTTTCAGAGTCGCTCTGTGTTTGCAGAGTAAGGTGCAGCACACTGCACTTTTCCTTGGGACGGTTTGATTTTCCGACCTCCAAACAGCTTCAGAAACACAGTTCAAGAATCCCTAACACGCCAAAGACGTGGTCGCCCTTGCCCTAAGGAAGCTCAACAGAACAAAGCACTCTGTTTCTATTTCCTTCCAACACGTCTTATGTGAGGTTAGCAATTCCTCAAGAGGAGGGTCAGCGTGCGTTCCAAATTCCACAGAAGCACAGTTCGTGGTGTACAACGACAGGCGTACGGATGATGCAGAGGCCTCTTGGACATCCTCCAGCGTCCGTCCTTTAGGCAGTTCACTATACCCAGAATAGCGGGTATAGAAAAACGTGAATCAGCGAAGGGCCATTGGGTTAATTGTGTCTCTTTGGGCTTGCTAGACTCAGCTTGTACTAAGGCTGGAAGTCAACAGCGAAACGGGACTGTGATCCCAAAGGCTTTTTTCCCAGTTTTGAAAGCTCCGTTCATAAAGGCGTCAAAGCAACCTGAAAAGCATTTGTAACGGCAGGCCTTTCAGTACAAGCCAGCATGACTCAGCGTAGACCATGAGTTAGTTTTGTGGAAAGAAGCATTGTGCTTGCACTTCCAACTTGCAAGCTCATCCTGCTCTGCTCTATAGCAAATGTGAAGCTCGATGTGAGCACAAGCCTCGAAGGAAGAGCTGCACTTGCCTTGCCTAAGTGAAGGAGTGCAACAGCTCCGTGAGCCCTAAATTGCTGTTCTGTGTCAGTTTATGGGGAACAGGCTTTATCGTTCTCCTTGCCACCTCGTGGCAGCAACCGTTTCGGCTTCAGCACACTGTGTACCTCCACGATGCTCTGGGCCCTGTATGCAAAATCCAGCATCGCAGGCCTTTCAGAGTCGCTCTGTGTTTGCAGAGTAAGGTGCAGCACACTGCACTTTTCCTTGGGACGGTTTGATTTTCCGACCTCCAAACAGCTTCGGAAACACAGTTCAAGAATCCCTAACTCGCCAAGGACGTGGTCGCCCTTGCCCTAGGGAAGCTCAACAGAACAAAGCACTCTGTTTCTATTTCCTTCCAACACGTCTTATGTGAGGTTAGCAATTCCTCAAGAGGAGGGTCAGCGTGCGTTCCAAATTCCACAGAAGCACAGTTCGTGGTGTAAAACGACAGGCGTACGGATGATGCAGAGGCCTCTTGGACATCCTCCAGCTTCCGTCCTTTAGGCAGTTCACTATACCCAGAATAGCGGGTATAGAAAAACGTGAATCAGCGAAGGGCCATTGGGTTAATTGTGTCTCTTTGGGCTTGCTAGACTCAGCTTGTACTAAGGCTGGAAGTCAACAGGGAAACGGGACTGTGATCCCAAAGGCTTATTTCCCAGTTTTGAAAGCTCCGTTCATAAGGAGTCAAAGCAACCTGAAAAGCATTTGTAACGGCAGGCCTTTCAGTACATGCCAGCATGACTCAGCGTAGACCATGAGTTAGTTTTGTGGAAAGAAGCATTGTGCTTGCACTTCCAAGTTGCAAGCTCATCCTGCTCTGCTCTATAGCAAATGTGAAGCTCGATGTGAGCACAAGCCTCGAAGCAAGAGCTGGACTGGCCTTGCCTAAGTGAAAGAGTGCAACAGCTCCGTGAGGCCTAAATTGCTGTTCTGTGTCAGTTTATGGGGAAGAGGCTTTATCGTTCTCCTTGCCACCTCGTGGCAGCAACCGTTTCGGCTTCAGCACACTGTGTACCTCCACGATGCTCTGGGCCCTGTATGCAAAATCCAGCATCGCAGGCCTTTCAGAGTCGCTCTGTGTTTGCAGAGTAAGGTGCAGCACACTGCACTTTTCCTTGGGACGGTTTGATTTTCCGACCTCCAAACAGCTTCGGAAACACAGTTCAAGAATCCCTAACTCGCCAAGGACGTGGTCGCCCTTGCCCTAGGGAAGCTCAACAGAACAAAGCACTCTGTTTCTATTTCTTTCCAACACGTCTTATGTGAGGTTAGCAATTCCTCAAGAGGAGGGTCAGCGTGCGTTCCAAATTCCACAGAAGCACAGTTCGTGGTGTAAAACGACAGGCGTACTGATGATGCCGAGGCCTCTTGGACATCCTCCAGCGTCCGTCCTTTAGGCAGTTCACTATACCCAGAATAGCGGGTATAGAAAAACGTGAATCAGCGAAGGGCCATTGGGTTAATTGTGTCTCTTTGGACTTGCTAGACTCAGCTTGTACTAAGGCTGGAAGTCCACAGCGAAACGGGACTGTGATCCCAAAGGCTTTTTTCCCAGTTTTGAAAGCTCCGTTCATAAGGCGTCAAAGCAACCTGAAAAGCATTTGTAACGGCAGGCCTTTCAGTACATGCCAGCATGACTCAGCGTAGACCATGAGTTAGTTTTGTGGAAAGAAGCATTGTGCTTGCACTTCCAAGTTGCAAGCTCATCCTGCTCTGCTCTATAGCAAATGTGAAGTTCAATGTGAGCACAAGCCTCGAAGCAAGAGCTGGACTTGCCTTGCCTAAGTGAAGGAGTGCAACAGCTCCGTGAGCCCTAAATTGCTGTTCTGTGCCAGTTTATGGGGAAGAGGCTTTATCGTACTCCTTGCCCCCTCGTGGCAGCAACCGTTTCGGCTTCAGCACACTGTGTACCTCCACGATGCTCTGGGCCCTGTATGCAAAATCCAGCATCGCAGGCCTTTCAGAGTCGCTCTGTGTTTGCAGAGTAAGGTGCAGCACACTGCACTTTTCCTTGGGACGGTTTGATTTTCCGACCTCCAAACAGCTTCGGAAACACAGTTCAAGAATCCCTAACTCGCCAAGGACGTGGTCGCCCTTGCCCTAGGGAAGCTCAACAGAACAAAGCACTCTGTTTCTATTTCCTTCCAACACGTCTTATGTGAGGTTAGCAATTCCTCAAGAGGAGGGTCAGCGTGCGTTCCAAATTCCACAGAAGCACAGTTCGTGGTGTAAAACGACAGGCGTACGGATGATGCAGAGGCCTCTTGGACATCCTCCAACGTCCGTCCTTTAGGCAGTTCACTATACCCAGAATAGCGGGTATAGAAAAACGTGAATCAGCGAAGGGCCATTGGGTTAATTGTGTCTCTTTGGGCTTGCTAGACTCAGCTTGTACTAAGGCTGGAAGTCCACAGCGAAACGGGACTGTGATCCCAAAGGCATTTTTCCCAGTTTTGAAAGCTCCGTTCATAAGGCGTCAAAGCAACCTGAAAAGCATTTGTAACGGCAGACCTTTCAGTACATGCCAGCATGACTCAGCGTAGACCATGAGTTTGTTTTGTGGAAAGAAGCATTGTGCTTGCACTTCCAACTTGCAAGCTCATCCTGCTCTGCTCTATAGCAAATGTGAAGCTCGATGTGAGCACAAGCCTCGAAAGAAGAGCTGCACTTGCCTTGCCTAAGTGAAGGAGTGCAACAGCTCCGTGAGCCCTAAATTGCTGTTCTGTGTCAGTTTATGGGGAAGAGGCTTTATCATTCTCCTTGCTACCTCGTGGCAGCAACCGTTTCGGCTTCAGCACACTGTGTACCTCCACGATGCTCTGGGCCCTGTATGCAAAATCCAGCATCGCAGGCCTTTCAGAGTCGCTCTGTGTTTGCAGAGTAAGGTGCAGCACACTGCACTTTTCCTTGGGACGGTTTGATTTTCCGACCTCCAAACAGCTTCGGAAACACAGTTCAAGAATCCCTAACTCGCCAAGGACGTGGTCGCCCTTGCCCTAGGGAAGCTCAACAGAACAAAGCACTCTGTTTCTATTTCCTTCCAACACGTCTTATGTGAGGTTAGCAATTCCTCAAGAGGAGGGTCAGCGTGCGTTCCAAATTCCACAGAAGCACAGTTCGTGGTGTAAAACGACAGGCGTACGGATGATGCAGAGGCCTCTTGGACATCCTCCAGCTTCCGTCCTTTAGGCAGTTCACTATACCCAGAATAGCGGGTATAGAAAAACGTGAATCAGCGAAGGGCCATTGGGTTAATTGTGTCTCTTTGGGCTTGCTAGACTCAGCTTGTACTAAGGCTGGAAGTCCACAGCGAAACGGGACTGTGATCCCAAAGGCTTTTTTCCCAGTTTTGAAAGCTCCGTTCATAAGGCGTGAAAGCAACCTGAAAAGCATTTGTAACGGCAGGCCTTTCAGTACATGCCAGCATGACTCAGCGTAGACCATGAGTTAGTTTTGTGGAAAGAAGCATTGTGCTTGCACTTCCAACTTGCAAGCTCATCCTGCTCTGCTCTATAGCAAATGTGAAGCTCGATGTGAGCACAAGCCTCGAAAGAAGAGCTGCACTTGCCTTGCCTAAGTGAAGGAGTGCAACAGCTCCGTGAGCCCTAAATTGCTGTTCTGTGTCAGTTTATGGGGAAGAGGCTTTATCATTCTCCTTGCCACCTCGTGGCAGCAACCGTTTCGGCTTCAGCACACTGTGTACCTCCACGATGCTCTGGGCCCTGTGTGCAAAATCCAGCATCGCAGGCCTTTCAGAGTCGCTCTGTGTTTGCAGAGTAAGGTGCAGCACACTGCACTTTTCCTTGGGACGGTTTGATTTTCCGACCTCCAAACAGCTTCGGAAACACAGTTCAAGAATCCCTAACTCGCCAAGGACGTGGTCGCCCTTGCCCTAGGGAAGCTCAACAGAACAAAGCACTCTGTTTCTATTTCCTTCCAACACGTCTTATGTGAGGTTAGCAATTCCTCAAGAGGAGGGTCAGCGTGCGTTCCAAATTCCACAGAAGCACAGTTCGTGGTGTACAACGACAGGCCTACGGATGATGCAGAGGCCTCTTGGACATCCTCCAGTGTCCGTCCTTTAGGCAGTTCACTATACACAGAATAGCGGGTATAGAAAAACGTGAATCAGCGAAGGGCCATTGGGTTAATTGTGTCTCTTTGGACTTGCTAGACTCAGCTTGTACTAAGGGTGGAAGTCCACAGCGAAACGGGACTGTGATCCCAAAGGCTTTTTTCCCAGTTTTGAAAGCTCCGTTCATAAGGCGTCAAAGCAACCTGAAAAGCATTTGTAACGGCAGGCATTTCAGTACATGCCAGCATGACTCAGCGTAGACCATGAGTTAGTTTTGTGGAAAGAAGCATTGTGCTTGCACTTCCAAGTTGCAAGCTCATCCTGCTCTGCTCTATAGCAAATGTGAAGCTCGATGTGAGCACAAGCCTCGAAGGAAGAGCTGCACTTGCCTTGCCTAAGTGAAGGAGTGCAACAGCTCCGTGAGCCCTAAATTGCTGTTCTGTGTCAGTTTATGGGGAAGAGGCTTTATCGTTCTCCTTGCCCCCTCGTGGCAGCAACCGTTTCGGCTTCAGCACACTGTGTACCTCCACGATGCTCTGGGCCCTATATGCAAAATCCAGCATCGCAGGCCTTTCAGAGTCGCTCTGTGTTTGCAGAGTAAGGTGCAGCACACTGCACTTTTCCTTGGGACGGTTTGATTTTCCGACCTCCAAACAGCTTCGGAAACACAGTTCAAGAATCCCTAACTCGCCAAGGACGTGGTCGCCCTTGCCCTAGGGAAGCTCAACAGAACAAAGCACTCTGTTTCTATTTCCTTCCAACACGTCTTATGTGAGGTTAGCAATTCCTCAAGAGGAGGGTCAGCGTGCGTTCCAAATTCCACAGAAGCACAGTTCGTGGTGTAAAACGACAGGCGTACGGATGATGCAGAGACCTCTTGGACATCCTCCAGCGTCCGTCCTTTAGGCAGTTCACTATACCCTGAATAGCGGGTATAGAAAAACGTGAATCAGCGAAGGGCCATTGGGTTAATTGTGTCTCTCTGGACTTGCTAGACTCAGCTTGTACTAAGGCTGGAAGTCAACAGCGAAACGGGACTGTGATCCCAAAGGCTTTTTTCCCAGTTTTGAAATCTCCGTTCATAAGGCGTCAAAGCAACCTGAAAAGCATTTGTAACTGCAGGCCTTTCAGTACATGCCAGCATGACTCAGCGTAGACCATGAGTTAGTTTTGTGGAAAGAAGCACTGTGCTTGCACTTCCAAGTTGCAAGCTCATCCTGCTCTGCTCTATAGCAAATGTGAAGCTCAATGTGAGCACAAGCCTCGAAGCAAGAGCTGGACTTGCCTTGCCTAAGTGAAGGAGTGCAACAGCTCCGTGAACCCTAAATTGCTGTTTTGTGTCAGTTTATGGGGAAGAGGCTTTATTGTTCTCCTTGCCACCTCGTGGCAGCAACCGTTTCGGCTTCAGCACACTGTGTACCTCCACGATGCTCTGGGCCCTTTATGCAAAATCCAGCATCGCAGGCCTTTCAGAGTCGCTCTGTGTTTGCAGAGTAAGGTGCAGCACACTGCACTTTTCCTTGGGACGGTTTGATTTTCCGACCTCCAAACAGCTTCGGAAACACAGTTCAAGAATCCCTAACACGCCAAGGACGTGGTCGCCCTTGCCCTAGGGAAGCTCAACAGAACAAAGCACTCTGTTTCTATTTCCTTCCAACACGTCTTATGTGAGGTTAGCAATTCCTCAAGAGGAGGGTCAGCGTGCGTTCCAAATTCCACAGAAGCACAGTTCGTGGTGTAAAACGACAGGCGTACGGATGATGCAGAGGCCTCTTGGACATCCTCCAGCGTCCGTCCTTTAGGCAGTTCACTATACCCAGAATAGCGGGTATAGAAAAACGTGAATCAGCGAAGGGCCATTGGGTTAATTGTGTCTCTTTGGACTTGCTAGACTCAGCTTGTACTAAGGCTGGAAGTCCGCAGCGAAACGGGACTGTGAATCCAAAGGCTTTTTCCCCAGTTTTGAAAGCTCTGTTCATAAGGCGTCAAAGCAACCTGAAAAGCATTTGTAACGGCAGGCCTTTCAGTACATGCCAGCATGACTCAGCGTAGACCATGAGTTAGTTTTGTGGAAAGAAGCATTGTGCTTGCACTTCCAAGTTGCAAGCTGATCCTGCTCTGCTCTATAGCAAATGTGAAGCTCGATGTGAGCACAAGCCTCGAAGGAAGAGCTGGACTTGCCTTGCCTAAGTGAAGGAGTGCAACAGCTCCGTGAACCCTAAATTGCTGTTTTGTGTCAGTTTATGGGGAAGAGGCTTTGTCGTTCTCCTTGCCACCTCGTGGCAGCAACCGTTTTGCTTCAGCACACTGTGTACCTCCACGATGCTCTGGGCCCTGTATGCAAAGTCCAGCATCGCAGGCCTTTCAGAGTCGCTCTGTGTTTGCAGAGTAAGGTGCAGCACACTGCACTTTTCCTTGGGACGGTTTGATTTTCCGACTTCCAAACAGCTTCGGAAACACAGTTCAAGAATCCCTAACTCGCCAAGGACGTGGTCGCCCTTGCCCTAGGGAAGCTCAACAGAACAAAGCACTCTGTTTCTATTTCCTTCCAACACGTCTTATGTGAGGTTAGCAATTCCTCAAGAGGAGGGTCAGCGTGCGTTCCAAATTCCACAGAAGCACAGTTCGTGGTGTAAAACGACAGGCGTACTGATGATGCAGAGGCCTCTTGGACATCCTCCAGCGTCCGTCCTTTAGGCAGTTCACTATACCCAGAATAGCGGGTATATAAAAACGTGAATCAGCGAAGGACCATTGGGTTAATTGTGTCTCTTTGGACTTGCTAGACTCAGCTTGTACTAAGGCTGGAAGTCAACAGCGAAACGGGACTGTGATCCCAAAGGCTTATGTCCCAGTTTTGAAAGCTCCGTTCATAAGGCGTCAAAGCAACCTGAAAAGCATTTGTAACGGCAGGCCTTTCAGTACATGCCAGCATGACTCAGCGTAGACCATGAGTTAGTTTTGTGGAAAGAAGCATTGTGCTTGCACTTCCAAGTTGCAAGCTCATCCTGCTCTGCTCTATAGCAAATGTGAAGCTCGATGTGAGCACAAGCCTCGAAGCAGGAGCTGGACTTGCCTTGCCTAAGTGAAGGAGTGCAACAGCTCCGTGAGCCCTAAATTGCTGTTCTGTGTCAGTTTATGGGGAAGAGGCTTTATGGTTCTCCTTGCCACCTCGTGGCAGCAACCGTTTCGGCTTCAGCACACTGTGTACCTCCACGATGCTCTGGGCACTATATGCAAAATCCAGCATTGCAGGCCTTTCAGAGTCGTTCTGTGTTTGCAGAGTAAGGTGCAGCACACTGCACTTTTCCTTGGGACAGTTTGATTTTCCGACCTCCAAACAGCTTCGGAAACACAGTTCAAGAATCCCTAACTGGCCAAGGGCGTGGTCGCCCTTGCCCTAGGGAAGCTCAACAGAACAAAGCACTCTGTTTCTATTTCCTTCCAACACGTCTTATGTGAGGTTAGCAATTCCTCAAGAGGAGGGTCAGCGTGCGTTCCAAATTCCACAGAAGCACAGTTCGTGGTGTAAAACGACAGGCGTACGGATGATGCAGAGGCCTCTTGGACATCCTCCAGCCTCCGTCCTTTAGGCAGTTCACTATACCCAGAATAGCCGGTATAGAAAAACGTGAATCAGCGAAGGGCCATTGGGTTAATTGTGTCTCTTTGGGCTTGCTAGACTCAGCTTGTATTAAGGCTGGAAGTGAACAGCGAAACGGGACTGTGATCCCAAAGGCTTTTTTCCCAGTTTTGAAAGCTCCGTTCATAAGGCGTCAAAGCAACCTGAAAAGCATTTGTAACGGCAGGCCTTTCAGTACATGCCAGCATGACTCAGCGTAGACCATGAGTTAGTTTTGTGGAAAGAAGCATTGTGCTTGCACTTCCAAGTTGCAAGCTCATCCTGCTCTGCTCTATAGCAAATGTGAAGCTCAATGTGAGCACAAGCCTCGAAGGAAGAGCTGGACTTGCCTTGCCTAAGTGAAGGAGTGCAACAGCTCCGTGAACCCTAAATTGCTGTTTTGTGTCAGTTTATGGGGAAGAGGCTTTGTCGTTCTCCTTGCCACCTCGTGGCAGCAACCGTTTTGCTTCAGCACACTGTGTACCTCCACGATGCTCTGGGCCCTGTATGCAAAGTCCAGCATCGCAGGCCTTTCAGAGTCGCTCTGTGTTTGCAGAGTAAGGTGCAGCACACTGCACTTTTCCTTGAGACGGTTTGATTTTCCGACCTCCAAACAGCTTCGGAAACACAGTTCAAGAATCCCTAACTCGCCAAGGGCGTGGTCGCCCTTGCCCTAGGGAAGCTCAACAGAACAAAGCACTCTGTTTCTATTTCCTTCCAACACGTCTTATGTGAGGTTAGCAATTCCTCAAGAGGAGGGTCAGCGTGCGTTCCAAATTCCACAGAAGCACAGTTCGTGGTGTAAAACGACAGGTGTACGGATGATGCAGAAACCTCTTGGACATCCTCCAGCGTCCGTCCTTTAGGCAGTTCACTATACCCAGAATAGCGGGTATAGAAAAACGTGAATCAGCGAAGGGCCATTGGGTTAATTGTGTCTCTTTGGGCTTGCTAGACTCAGCTTTTACTAAGGCTGGAAGTCCACAGCGAAACGGGACTGTGATCCCAAAGGCTTTTTTCCCAGTTTTGAAAGCTCCGTTCAAAAGGCGTCAAAGCAACCTGAAAAGCATTTGTAACGGCAGGCCTTTCAGTACATGCCAGCATGACTCAGCGTAGACCATGAGTTAGTTTTGTGGAAAGAAGCATTGTGCTTGCACTTCCAAGTTGCAAGCTCATCCTGCTCTGCTCTATAGCAAATGTGAAGCTCGATGTGAGCACAAGCCTCGAAGCAGGAGCTGGACTTGCCCTGCCTAAGTGAAGGAGTGCAACAGCTCCGTGAGCCCTAAATTGCTGTTCTGTGCCAGTTTATGGGGAAGAGGCTTTATCGTTCTCCTTGCCACCTCGTGGCAGCAACCGTTTCGGCTTCAGCACACTGTGTACCTCCACGATGCTCTGGGCCCTGTATGCAAAGTCCAGCATCGCAGGCCTTTCAGAGTCGCTCTGTGTTTGCAGAGTAAGGTGCAGGACACTACACTTTTCCTTGGGACGGTTTGATTTTCCCACCTCCAAACAGCTTCAGAAACACAGTTCAAGAATCCCTAACTCGCCAAGGACGTGGTCGCCCTTGCCCTACGGAAGCTCAACAGAACAAAGCACTCTGTTTCTATTTCCTTCCAACACGTCTTATGTGAGGTTAGCAATTCCTCAAGAGGAGGGTCAGCGTGCGTTCCAAATTTCACAGAGGCACAGTTCGTGGTGTAAAACGACAGGCGTACGGATGATGCAGAGACCTCTTGGACATCCTCCAGCGTCCGTCCTTTAGGCAGTTCACTATACCCAGAATAGCGGGTATAGAAAAATGTGAATCAGCGAAGGGCCATTGGGTTAATTGTGTCTCTTTGGACTTGCTAGACTCAGCTTGTACTAAGGCTGGAAGTCCACAGCAAAACTGGACTGTGATCCCAAAGGCTTTTTCCCCAGTTTTGAAAGCTCCGTTCATAAGGCGTCAAAGCAACCTGAAAAGCATTTGTAACGGCAGGCCTTTCAGTATATGCCAGCATGACTCAGCGTAGACCATGAGTTAGTTTTGTGGAAAGAAGCATTGTGCTTGCACTTCCAAGTTGCAAGCTCATCCTGCTCTGCTCTATAGCAAATGTGAAGCTCAATGTGCGCACAAGCCTCGAAGGAAGAGCTGGACTTGCCTTGCCTAAGTGAAGGAGTGCAACAGCTCCGTGAGCCCTAAATTGCTGTTCTGTGTCAGTTTATGGGGAAGAGGCTTCATCGTTGTCCTTGCCACCTCGAGGCAGCAACCGTTTCGGCTTCAGCACACTGTGTAGCTCCACGATGCTCTGGGCCCTGTATGCAAAATCCAGTATCGCAGGCCTTTCAGAGTCGCTCTGTGTTTGCAGAGTAAGGTGCAGCACACTGCACTTTTCCTTGGGTCGGTTTGATTTTCCGACCTCCAAACAGCTTCGGAAACACAGTTCAAGAATCCCTAACTCGCCAAGGACGTGGTCGCCCTTGCCCTAGGGAAGCTCAACAGAACAAAGCACTCTGTTTCTATTTCCTTCCAACACGTCTTATGTGAAGTTAGCAATTCCTCAAGAGGAGGGTCTGCGTGCGTTCCAAATTCCACAGAAGCACAGTTCGTGGTGTAAAACGACAGGCGTACGGATGATGCAGAGGCCTTTGGACATCCTCCAGCGTCCGTCCTTTAGGCAGTTCACTATACCCAGAATAGCGGGTATAGAAAAACGTGAATCAGCGAAGGGCCATTCGGTTAATTGTGTCTCTTTGGACTTGCTAGACTCAGCTTGTACTAAGGCTGGAAGTCAACAGCGAAACGGGACTGTGATCCCAAAGGCTTTTTTCCCAGTTTTGAAAGCTGCGTTCATAAGGCGTCAAAGCAACCTGAAAAGCATTTGTAACGGCAGGCCTTTCAGTACATGCCAGCATGACTCAGCGTAGACCATGAGTTAGTTTTGTGGAAAGCAGCATTGTGCTTGCACTTCCAAGTTGCAAGCTCATCCTGCTCTGCTCTATAGCAAATGTGAAGCTCAATGTGAGCACAAGGCTCGAAGGAAGAGCTGGACTTACCTTGCCTAAGTGAAGGAGTGCAACAGCTCCGTGAGCCCTAAATTGCTGTTTTGTGTCAGTTTAAGGGGAAGAGGCTTTATCGTTCTCCTTGCCACCTCGTGGCAGCAACCGTTTCGGCTTCAGCACACTGTGTACCTCCACGATACTCTGGGCCCTGTATGCAAAGTCCAGCATCGCAGGCCTTTCAGAGTCGCTCTGTGTTTGCAGAGTAAGGTGCAGCACACTGCACTTTTCCTTGGGACGGTTTGATTTTCCGACCTCCAAACAGCTTCGGAAACACAGTTCAAGAATCCCTAACTCGCCAAGGACGTGGTCGCCCTTGCCCTAGGGAAGCTCAATAGAACAAAGCACTCTGTTTCTATTTCCTTCCAACACGTCTTATGTGAGGTTAGCAATTCCTCAAGAGGAGGGTCAGCGTGCGTTCCAAATTCAACAGAAGCACAGTTCGTGGTGTAAAACGACAGGCGTACTGATGATGCAGAGGCCTCTTGGACATCCTCCAGCGTCCGTCCTTTAGGCAGTTCACTATACCCAGAATAGCGGGTATAGAAAAACGTGAATCAGCGAAGGGCCATTGGGTTAATTGTGTCTCTTTGGACTTGCTAGACTCAGCTTGTACTAAGGCTGAAAGTCAACAGCGAAACGGGACTGTGATCCCAAAGGCTTTTTTCCCAGTTTTGAAAGCTCCGTTCATAAGGCTTCAAAGCAACCTGAAAAGCATTTGTAACGGCAGGCCTTTCAGTACATGCCAGCATGACTCAGCGTAGACCATGAGTTAGTTTTGTGGAAAGAAGCATTGTGCTTGCATTTCCAAGTTGCAAGCTCATCTTGCTCTGCTCTATAGCAAATGTGAAGTTCCATGTGAGCACAAGCCTCGAAGGAAGAGCTGGACTTGCCTTGCCTAAGTGAAGTAGTGCAACAGCTCCGTGAGCCCTAAATTGCTGTTCTGTGTCAGTTTATGGGGAAGAGGCTTTATCGTTCTCCTTGCCCCCTCGTGGCAGCAGCCGTTTCGGCTTCAGCACACTGTGTACCTCCACGATGCTCTGGGCCCTGTATGCAAAATCCAGCATCGCAGGCCTTTCAGAGTCGCTCTG